>NW_024062741.1:0-213188 GCF_006381635.1 Hibiscus syriacus | reverse complement strand
AAAATGACATCTCTGCTTCTAATGATCTTCTGATTTTCATAGTCTCAAAACCGGTAACCGAACATCACCACCGTAACCAACAAAGGCACATTTGTTGGACTTAGCATCAAGTTTGACTTCTTTCAGCAGAGTCTATGTGTACATAAGAAATAAACCAAACACTTAAGTGTGAAAGGTTTATTTTTTTCTTGCTCCAAACTTCCTCTGATATTCTGCCATCCAAAGGAACTGAGGGCCCACGGTTGATCAGGTAAGCTGCAGTGTTAATAGCTTCAACCCATAGAAATTTGGGCAATCCGGCATGTATCTCATGCTTCTGGCACGTTCATTCAGAGTTCTGTTCATGCACTCTGCTACGCCATTCTGCGGTGTCATGGGAACTGTTGTCTCCATCTTGATCCCTTGTTTGCGCAAAAATCTGAATCTCCTATTTCTGTACTCTCCTCCATTGTCAGACCTCAACCGCTGACTTTCATACCATTCTCATTTTCCACCATAGCCTTCCATTTTCTGAAGGTATCAAAGACTTCTGATTTTTCTTCAGAAAATAAACACACACCTTCCTTGTAGAATCATCATGAAGGTGACATAATATAATGAGCCTGCAAGAGATGGAAATGGAGATGGTCCCCATACATCAGTATGAACTAACTAACTTTTCAGCCTTGGGTGTCTTACCAATCTTGCAAAGCTGACTTTCTTTTATTTGCCAAAGATGCAATCCTCGCATAGTCCGACATCTACATTCTTTAGATCCGGAAGCTCCCCCTTTGACAAAAGTGTCTTCATCCCTTTCTCGCTCATATGGCCAAGCCTTTGGTGCCATAGGTTTGATTTTCCATCAGCATCTTCTACTGCAATGATCCTCTAAATTTGAGGTTACATAGAGAGTACCAGTCTTCTTACCACGAGCAATGACGAGTGCTTCTTTGGTAATCTTCCATTCACAACCTGAAAAGGTTGTACTGTATCCTTCTCCATCAAGCTGTCCTACAGAAATCAAATTTCTTTTGAGACCAGGAATATGTCTCACTCCTGTTAGCTTCCAGGTGGTCTAGTTTGGCAGCTTTAGTCGGATGTCTCCTTTTCCGATGATCTTCAAGGTTCATCATCAGCAAGATGAACCTTCCCAAAATCACCCACTGATATAGTTCTCCATGATTTCTTGGCATGGCGTGGAGTGGAAAGATGCCCCTGAATCCAAAATCCATGATTCAATCGGACTGTTAACGCTTAAAATCATGGCATCACATGTCTCCTCCGTCATGTTGGCAGATTCCTGTGCGCCGGTATTTTTCTTCGGTGCTCGGCAATCTCTTTTGAAGTGGCCCTTCTTGCCGCAATTATAACAGGTAAAATCTTTATTTCCTGTTCTTGATTTTCCCTTCTGGATTTCGATCTGCCACGATTTGAATTTCTTTCTGAAGTTCTCCCTCTGGACTCCGTGTGCAAGGCTGAGGAGGTTGATGCTTCACCCGATTCTCTCCGTCGAATTTCTTCGCTCAGTACCAGATCCCGAACATCGTCGAATTTTAATTTGTTGTTTCCCGACGAACTGCTGACTGCTGTAACAGTAGCATTCCAACTGTCTGGTAAAGATGATAAGAGAATTAAAGCTCGAACTTCATCATCAAATTCAATTTCCACTGAACTCAACTGAGTTGTGATTGTGTTGAGTTCATTTAGGTGTTGTGCCACCGATGCCCCTTCTGTCATCCGCAAATTGAATAATTGCCTCATCAAATAAACTTTGTTTGAGGCCGATGGCTTCTCATACATAGTGGAGAGAGCCGTCATAAGACCCGCCGTGGTCTTTTCCTTTGCTATGTTGAAATCAACATTGCGGGATAACGTCAGTCGGATAACTCCGAGGGCTTGTTTGTCGAGAAGAGGCCAGTCTTCATTTTCATGCCCTCTGGTTGTTTTCCTGAGAGGGGTAATATAGATTTTTCTAGTATAGAAAATCTTCAATTTGCATCTTCCAAAATCCAAAGTCCGCACCATCGAACTTTTCAATTTTCACCTTCCCTTCGTCTGCAGCCATCGCTCCCACTCGAATCTGGCTTCGTTTGGATCATTTCTGACAATTTTTGCGAACCGCCGTGTATTAGAACACCTCCGTCGACAAACTCGTATCGCCGATCGAATTTCACTATTCACAAAATTCACTATTCACATGAATAGTAACCCGAATAGTAACCTCGCAAAAAATTGACAAAATTCACAACCCAAAAGCTCTGATTACCAGTTTTTGGGAAATAAACCAAGTACAAGTAATTTCCCTATTACCAGATTAGTGAGAATACGAAATAAAGCGGAAAAATAATACCTGAAATTGATAACGGAGTTCAGCCAATTGTGCTTACGTCTCCGGACTGCTGCAGATCTTTTACTAAGAGAGAAAATTTACAGGTGTTTACAAAACACTCACTACTCACAAGAAAACTCTCTAGTATTGGGAGAAAGAAATGATTTTTGAGATAGTTTTGAAGCTAAATGAGCTAGGGTATTTATAGTTGAAACTTAAGGACTTAATCTTGTAAATACCCTAAAACCTAGGGATTAATTGTGATTATCCCATTATCATTTTTCAACAAAATCTACCAAACTTTGAAAAACTATTTTTCAAAGAAATATTTACCAAACTTTGAAAACCATTTTCAAAGAAACATTTACCAAACTTTGAAAACCATTTTTTCAAAGTTGGTTACCAAACTTGAAAACCATTTTAATACTTTCAACAGACAGATGGTATATGATTTTACAGTGAAGAAGCTATTCGGTTGCGAGGAGTCAAGGTCTGCTGAGAAGCTAAGAGGATGCTATTCAGCTTTCATAGAGGGTTTAATCTCATTTCCTCTAAACATCCCCGGAACTGCTTACTGGCAATGTTTACAGGGCCGCAACAAAGCAATGAAGTTGGTGAAAGTATGTTGCACGACCGGCGTCTAGCGTCGTTGCCGGATAAACAAGACCGAGATTTTCTCGATACGATAGTGGAAGAAATGAGCAAACCCGGCAGCATCCTATCAGAATAGACGGCGTTGGATTTGCTGTTTGCTCTCCCTTTCGCTGCTTCGAATCTGCATCTTCTGCTGTTGTGTTAGCTCTCAAGTATGATAGTATCTTCGGAGCAACCCCTAGCATTAGCTGAGCTAACCGTAAGTCTTCGAACGAATTACTCGATCCATCGATACTTGTATTGAGTTGACACGCATGTCTCTTTCACCATCAAGAACTTGAAGCAATCTTAAGGGAAAGAGATCAAACAAAGGGTTCAAGCATCACTTGGAAAGAAAATAAATCAATGACTTTCACATATGATGAGCTTCAAGTCACGTTCATTAGGGTATTTTGTTAAAGTTTATAACTTTTGCTCATCAGGTTATCAATGAAACCATCAGGCTCGGAAATATCGTCCCTGCAATCTTCAGGAAAGTGGTCAAAGATATAGAAATCGAAGGCATGTTTAAGTCCTCCAAGCAAGTTCATCTATATTTAACAGTGAATGCATCAATATTAATCCGAATATTAAATTGTGGGTGGTACAGGATATACAATTCCTGCAGTTTGGATCATCTTGGCTTGTACACCATCAGTCCATTTGAACTCTACGAAATACTAGGATCCACTTACATTCAATCCATGGCGATGGAAGGTAATTCGGTTGATAAACGAGACCTAACTTGAAGACAATTTGGTTCACTGTATTCGGATTTCGAAACTAATTCACAACGCACACACCAGGGACGAGAAATGAATCCAGGTTCTAAGTTCTTTATGGGTTTGGTAGTGGCTTGAGACTTTGTGCAGGGGCAGAATTCGTAAAGCTCCAAATTGCTCTTCTTCATCATTTGGTCACAAATCACAGGTAAAATGAATAATTCAAGAGACATTATTCTATATTCGATCGTTATACTCGAAATAACATCACACGAATTACAACGGCATGCGTTTAGGTGGACGGTGACGAAGGACGGAAACGCGGTCCAGCCGGACTGCTGTTTCCGGAGGGTTTCCACGTGCGAATCTTGGACAAAAATACCTATGAAGTTGCTGCTGAAGGGTGCGAGCAAACCTGGGAAAAATAAAACAGCCCCTTGTTGAAGAATAATACTAACTAAATAACAATTCTATGTCTAGGGTAACCGGATAAATTATTAGATGGTACCCAGTTCACCACGTCTTCCATGGCCTCAATCGATAATATTTGTCCATATATATATTTTTTTCAACTTGAATCTTTATCTTTTTCCTACATGTAAATAAGAAGTGAATAATTATTTAGAAATTATTTTAAAATTTATGACTCTAATTCACTGGAATCACGGATGACTTGGTGAGTTGGATCAAATCCTTTATTGTATAATGAAGTTGCACTATATGTAGTCCAATACCTTCTCTTGGCATGGGCACAATGCCAATGCTTGTGCACTTGCCATCATAATTTACAATGCCACCATATGATAATTACTATGAGGTCAAATAAATTCAATAGAAAAAGCATAATAATCTAAGTTAAATTATGTGTTTAGTACATAAATTATCAATTTTGATCCGTTTTAGTATTAATTTTTTAATTTTTTTAAAACAATATTTAAAATCTAGTTTTGTTTCATTTTAGTACATATGTTCAAAATTTAACATCAATTTTGAATTTTTTTTTTGAAAGTTTAGGTACTAAAACAAATCAAAATTGATAGTTTAAATACTAGATACGTTAAGTTTTTAACTTTGAGGTACTAAAATGAAACAAAAGTTAAACATTGAGTATGGTTTTGAAAAAATTGAACGTTTAATTACTAAAACAGACCAAAAACTGATAGTTTAAATACTAAATGTTATAATCTAAGTTAATGTTAATATTCTTTTTCAAGCGGTTATTTTAATAGATCCAATTATCATAGAATTTATTTGATTGATAAATCAAATTATTACTATCACAAAAAATGAAAATAATAATATTTATTATTCGTTTATACACAATAATCATTGAAGTCGAATAAATAAGATCGTTATAATTTAATTTATCTGGATGATAAATCTATTAATTTCACCTGTAATAGAGAGAAATTCTTTAAACATTTAAGACCGAGTTATTTCAAGTTCTCTATCCCGTGTTATATGTCTACAAAAACAATCATTTAAGTTGAATAAATAAAACAAATAAGATCATTATAATTTTGTTTGGTGATAACATGATCTAACATTTTCACTCAGTAACAAAGAGAACTTTCTAAAGCGAACTCCGGTTATTACAACAGATCCATTTATTTTTAGAACTCTTTCGATTGATAGATTAAATTATTGATGTTACAGTAAACAACAACAATATTTATCAGTACAATTTCACATGTACATTTTAATTTTCATAACACGTGTTAGATATAGGTAAACAACAATCATTGAGGTCGAATAAATACAATAAATAAGATCGTTATAGTTTGACTTGATGATAACGTGATCTAACATTTTCACTCAGTAACAAAAATAACTTTCTCAAGCGTAGGAACTCCAGTTATTACAATAGATCCAATCATTTTAGAATTCTTTCGATTGATAAATCAAATCATTGACGTCACAATAAACGACAACAATATTTATCAATATAGTTTTACATATACATTTCAATTTCATAACACGTGTTTCATGTCTATAAATAACAATCATTGAGGTCGAATAAATACAATAAATATTATCGTTATAGTTTGACTTGATAATAACATGATCTAACGTTTTCACTCAGTAACAAAAATAACTTTGTCAAGTATGTGAACTCCATTTATTACAACAGATCCAATCATTTTAGAATTCTTTCGATTGATAGATTAAATTATTGATGTCACATTAAACGACAACAATATTTATCAGTATAGTTTCACATGTACATTTCAATTTTCATAACACGTGTTAGATGTATGTAAACAACAATCATTGAAGTCGAATAAATACAATAAATAAGATCGTTATAGTTTGATTTGATAATAACATGATCTAACATTTTCACTCAATAACAAAAATAACTTTGTCAAGCGCGTGAACTCCATTTATTACAACAGATCCAATCATTTTAGAATTTTTTGATTGATAAATTAAATTATTGATGTCATAGTAAACGACAACAATATTTATCAGTATAGTTTCTCATGTACATTTCAATTTTCATAACACGTGTTACATGTCTATAAACAACAATCATTGAGGTCGAATAAATACAATAAATAAGATCGTTATAATTTGACTAGATAGTGACATGATCTAACGTTTTCACACAGTAACAAAGAGAGCTTTTTCAAGCGCGTTAGTCCCAGATATTTCGGTATATCCAATCATCTTATAATTATTCTGATTGATAAATCAAACCATTGATGTTATAATAAACGATATTATTATTATTATAATAATTCCATACGTTTATTTTAATTTTCGTGACACGTATTATATGTCTAAAATTAAAATTATTTTAAAATGATAAATCGAATTATTATTATCAATGATAAAATATGGTAATATTCATTATTAGAACCCATATTATCATTTAAGTTATAATAAAACATGTTATGTGTTATAGAGTGTCATTATATTTGATATAATCAGAATATCTGTAAAATTGAAAGGAAAAAAAAACCGTCCAAGCAAAAGGACAAAAAGAATAGAGTTGGCGTTCAAATCTGGTTAGAACAGAGACTGCCGTTACACAATTAAGGTATCTTACCATAACACAAGGTCCACGCTCACGTGTGGCCCCAGGCCCACGTCAGCTAACTTTAAATTACTCATTTAGCCCCATAACATCCGGGACCGGATGAAATTCTCGTGCGAAAACGGTAAAATCACCCTTTTTAAGTAACGCTCGACGTCCGCCAGAACACACGCGACCTAGTTCAACGAGTGGGAAAAGAGAGGGCGGACATCCTGAGCGTTGGTCTTGGTGGTTGTGGGGCCCACAAAACACTGTAGTAAAAGGAAAAGAAAGGGGAAAAGCTCACGATTTTCTGCTATATATATCCAGACCAGTTCTTCTTCATTTTCATAACTCTCTCGAAGAAAAAAAAGTTCGATATTTTATAGTATTACATAAGCTACTTCTGTTCTTTCCTTTTGACTCTCTGCAACAGATCCCGACGTTTTAAAGGTAAAGGGAAAGGGAAATTTCCGAGGATCTGAATTCCATGTAATCTTTTACTCTGTTGAAAAACACACAGACCTTGGCTTGCTGCTAAGAATGTTTTTTTAAAGAGATAAAGCTAACATTTTTATTTTCATTTTAATCTCTGTACTGACTTTGGGTTCTTGTTCGTGTGCATTACAGCCTGCTGCTGTCTATACCGGCATTCCGAAAGGGTGAGAGAGAACGTCAACTGGGTTATTTTTCATTGGCTTTGATTTCTTTTTAATGCTTTAGTTTCATTACACCTTCATCATGGTTTCAGGTGCCGTTAATGATACAGGATTCGAGTCGCGTGAATGGCAAAGTGATTAGCTTTGCCTTTTCGTGTTCTTTGCTTCTTCTTTTTTCTCTTTTGGTTTTCTGGGGTCGTTTTCATTTTTCTGTCAGACATATCGACAAACAGTTGGTCAAGCCAGCTACCGGGAAATTTTAGGGTTTTTTGTTGTTGATGTTAGGCATGTCTTCTGGTGTTTTTCAGCGATTTTACCAGGTGGGGTTTAGCTAGAAATGGATCAAGCGAAGGTATGAGTGTAAAGTGCGAAGTGTGAGCTTATTTGGTTTTTAAAAAATTAAAAAAGTGGACCTTTTTTGTCTTGTTCCGCTTCAGTTTTCTTATTTTCTCTCTCTTACGTTCTTTAGAGATAAAACAGAAAACGTCTTCTAGAAACAGATAGATACCTTGCACTTGCAGTCATGCATGGGCGTTAACGAGGAGAGGCGTTTTTTTTTCTTTCACCATTAGAGGAGATGGAGTTGTTCAAAAAAGGTTTAAACTTTATGGAAAAAAAGAAAAACGAAAGTGGAGATTTTCATTCTTGGGTGTGTTTTTCTTTTCCAGATTTAACTATTTTTGGGGTTTGATCAAGGATAGCTGTGGCTGATATCGTTCAGCAACATGCTAAATGGTGATGATGCCCTTGTTATTCCCTTCACTAAGCAAAGCTTCCCTTTGTACTAGCTTCTCTCTCTCTCTGTCTCTCTCTCTCCATGCATTGTCTTTATTTATTTTATCACGTACTTTATTATTGTTTGTGTTTATCTTTTGCTTCGTGACTTTGTGTTTGTTATTATTTATTTAAGACAAGTCGTTCAATTTAGAAGGACTTGGTTTTGGTGCAGAGAACAATGGATCAGTTGGGGGAAAACTTGGATCCCAATCTAGTTGGGAGGACGAGGGAAGATGAAAATGACAGTAGGTCCGGAAGTGATAACATGGAGAATGCTTCCGGTGATGATCAGGATGCTGCTGCTCCTTCTAATGGAAGCCGGCCGAAGAAGTACCATAGGCACACTCCACACCAAATCCAAGAGCTTGAATCGTATGGTTGCTTTATCTTTCTCTTCTTGACTCAATCTTTTTATTTGTTGTTGAACTTTACATCTTTGCGTTTCTTGTGTTTGTTATGTAGTTTCTTCAAGGATTGTCCTCACCCTGATGAGAAGCAAAGGCTGGAACTTAGCAGGAGGTTAGGCCTGGAGATCAAGCAGATCAAGTTTGGTTCCAGAACAGGAGAACCCAAATGAAGGTCAGTTTATGATAATTGATGAACCTTTTGGTTTTGTTGGTCTTGATGTGGTTGTGTTCTAATCTTCAGTTTGAGATGGCTAATGATGGTGATTTGTCGTTTAAACTAGACCCAATTGGAGCGCCATGAGAATGTGATCCTTAGACAGGAGTGTGATAAACTCCGAGCCGAGAATGATTACTTGAAGCATGCCATGGCTAACCCGGTATGCAGCAATTGCGGTGGTCCAGCTGTTCCTGGTGAAATATCTTATGATCAGCACCAACTTCAGATGGAGAATGCTCGATTGAGAGAAGAACTAGACCGGGTTTTTGCTTTAACGAGCAATTTCTGGGACTGCCCTTCCTCGTCCTCGGCCGGTCCTATTCCTTCCCAAGGCTTAAACAACAATGTGGAGCTTGGAGTGAGGAGAAATGGTCTTGGAGGCTTGAACAATGCAGGAGGCTCCTCATCGCCAATGGAATTTAACTTTGGTGATGGAGCTATGTTGCCGAGACCTATGGCCAATGACATGCCATATGACAGGTCAGCTGTGGTAGATATTGCTTTGGGGGCTTTGGGTGAATGATTAAATTGGCACAGGTTGATAGTCCATTTTGGATCAAAGGCTCGGATGGTTCTTTGGAAACATTGAATCTTGAGCAGTATAGTAGAGCTTTCCCCTCTTTCATTGGAATGAAACCAACTGGCTACCAAACTGAGGCCACAAGGGCAACTGGCCTGGTTTCCTTGCGTGGTTCGGCTCTCGTTGAGGCAGTAATGGATGCGGTATGCTGCTCGATCACTCGTTGCCGTTATGATCGACCAAATCTTTAATAAAGTAACATTGTTTGAAAATTGTTGTTTGACATTATTTTTATGCTACTTTATGAATAGAATCGTTGGGTAGAAATGTTTCCCTGCTTGGTTTATAAAGCAGCAACCATCGATGTGCTATCCCCGGTACAGGTGTAACCAGAGACAATGCATTGCAAGTGGTATGTTTTTTTCTTTTCTACCATCTATATTTGTTTCTTTTCACCACTTAGCCTGGCCTAATGAAAATCATACTTTGCAGATGGATGCTGAATTTCATGTGCTTTCTCCACTGGCTCCTGCCCGTCGACAGAGATTCATCCGGTTCTGCAAACAGCATTCGGAGGGTGTGTGGATTATGGTTGATGTTTCAATTGACACCACTCGTGATGCCGCAGATAAGTATGCGTTCTCAACTGCAGGAGGCTCCCTTCTGGCTTTGTCATCCAGGATCTGGACAACAAGTACTCCAAAGTAATTGCCAATCTTAATTTTATAACGTTCTCTACTCTACATTTGATTCTTATTAAGCTTGCATAGTACTTGATTTTCTCCTAATATGCATTCAATGAGGATCATATGATGATCTTTTTAAGTTGTCGTAACGCATATGTGCTTTATGACCTTTTAAGAAGTGAATTAGGATCATATGATGACCTTTTAAGTTGTCGTAACGCTTATGTGCTTTTATGATCTTTTAATAAGTGAATTAGGATCATATGATGATCTGTTTAAGTTGTCGTAACGTTTGTGTGCTTTAATTGATCTTTTAAGAAGTCTGTTAGGATCATACGATGATTTTTCTAAGTTGTCGTAAAGCTTATGTGCTTTTATGATCTTTTAAGAAGTTATTCGGTTTGATATTTATTGCAAGTGAGCATGCTTACGGATCGTTTAATTGCAGATTACTTGGATCGAGCACTCGGAATACGATGAAAGCGCAGTTCACCATCTCTTGAGGTCATCACTCAATGCCGGTGTAGGCTTTGGTGCACACAGGTGGATTGCTACTCTTCAAAGGCAAAGTGAATGCTTGGCAGTCCTAATGTCGGCTGACATTCCTAGTGAAGATAATATAGGTATTTTTCCCCCCAACTGCTACATATTCTTTCATCTTTGATGATTAAACGTTGAATGTACCTCATCTAATACATGATATTTTTGCTATAGGAATAACTTCGGCCGGACGGAAAGCATGTTGAAGCTTGCGCAACGCCTGACACGTATGTTCTGTGAGGGAGTTTGTGTTTCGAGCGGGACTAAATGGGAAAAGGTTACTATTGGTGTTGTGGATGAAGATATGAGAGTAATGAGCCGGACTAATGCAAACGATCCCGGTGAACCTTTTGGTGTTCTGCTGTGTGCTGCTACTTCTATTGGTTGCCGGAAACACAGAAAAGGTTGTATGATTTCTTAAGGGATGAACGGCAGCGGATTCAGTGGGACATTCTGTCCAACACTGGTCCAATGAATGAGATGCTCAAGTTTCCAAGGGACCGGGTGTAGGTAACGCGGTCTCTCTGCTTTGTGGCGGTGTAAGTATTCTTCTCCTACACACGTTAGGCCTTAAACTGCATGTTTCTTAGATTTTCTCATCCAATATTTTAAGCTATGTCACAGCCCATGACCTCGAACGAGAACGCAATGCTAATTTTACAAGAGTCATGGTCCGATGCCTCTGGTGCATTGGTACTTTACGCTCCCGTCGATGTATCATCGATGAGAACAGTGATGAACGGTGGCGATTCAGCATATGTGGCACTCTTACCATCAGGATTCGCAATCCTTCCCTGTATTTCACCTACTTACCGTACTGGACAAGGCAACTCCAGTGGACATGTGGTGAACTCCAACATGGATGGCAGTATAAACAGCAACGGATGCATACTCACAGTTGGATTTCAGATTCTGGTGAATAGTCTTCCTACTGCTAAGCTATCATCGGACTCGGTCGAAACCGTTAACAATGTCGTCGTCTGCACCATGAAGAAAGTCAAAGCTGCACTTATGGTAATAAATAACTGGATCCAGCTCGATAAGGTGCCTTGATAACCAAGTAACTTATTATTATATAAAGTATAGGAGATACAGATAGAATGGGAATGGAATGGGGCTCGAGAAGAAGGGCTTCTAGTCAAGAGCGAACCGACTTCTTGTGGAGTTCCGGTTCGGGCATTGACTTGGACGAACTCTGAGATACTCGGTTCGTGTCTCTCACAGTTGGTATGTTTCTTTTACTGTTTTTTTCCCGAGTTAGAGCGAAGCTGATAGATAAAACACAGGATAGACATGGCAATGCCGGTCTTAGTTTCCGTGTTCCGTTTGTAATAAAACCATGGACAAGCTGTATCTTGCATGTACGTTGGTCTCGGTTTCGTTTTGTTTGTGTTTTGGTTTAATCTGAATAGACCTTGGAACAACTTGTCTTCTGTTTTTCCAATGTCTTATGTTTTGTTTAATCTTGCTGCTTGATGAATCTCGATCATGTGATTTGTTGAGTCCACGATTATAGGGTGTTGTTTTGTTGAGTCATTTGAATATTAAAAGTTACAAAATGGTCACTCGACTATTCATTATGTTTCAAACTCGTTATTTCCGTTAAAAAATTGACGGCCGTCTGGGCTGAATGTTAATACTTAAAATTTTTCTTAATAAATCCATTTGATTTATTAAAAGAAAAAATTATTACAAAAAGACTAAGCAAAGGGTCCATCTAGAGACAAAATTAAAAATAACAATGTTTATTAAGAAAGCACATTTAAGAACAAGTATCAGTATACAAAATGTACTAGAAAAGGGGTTGTTTAATATCATCCCAAGACTTGAACATAAGTCTTTTATTAAACCGTTTTCTTACGTGGTACTATTTATTATTGTAAAATACTCCTTTAGTACTTAAATTATCAGTTTTGATTTATTTTAGTATATAAATTTTTATTTTTTCAAAATCATACTTAAACTTTAGTTTTGTTTCATTTTAGTACTCGTTTGAAATTTAACATTAAGTTTTGAGAAAAAATGAAAGTTTAGATACTAAACGCATTAAGTTTTTAACGACAATATACTAAAATGAAACGAAAATTAAACGTTAGGTATGATTTTAAAAAATTAAAAGTTTAAGTACTATAACGGATTAACACTGATAGTTTATGTACTAAATACGTAGTTTACACTTGTTATTATTACTACTATAATTATTATTTTAAAGGGTGAATTGCGTGTTTACTACCTAAATTATCAACTTTGATTCATTTTAGTACCTGAACTTTCAATTTTTTAGAACTATACTTAAAGTTTAGTTTTTATTTTATTTTTGTACTCCGCTGTTAAAATGAACAAAAACTGATAGTTTAGATATTAAAACCATTAAGTTTTTAACGACGGGTACTAAAATAAAAGGAAACTAAATTTTAGGTATGGTTTTGAAATAATCGAAAGTTTAAGTATTATAACGAATCAAATAGTTTATTTACTAATGTGCAATTTGCTCTATTTTAAATAACGAAGTAATATTATGTTAATATTCCTTGAGTGTTGCTTTCATAACCGGTGTAGCGCCGTTTGGATCAATCTCAACCGTTGCCACATATTTGAACTTATGCACAGTATCAGGTTTGGAACAAGATGACTTCAGCTGCGATTCAATCGCGGACCAGTCAACTTTTTCGTCACCTCGAATGATATCAACATAGGCCTGTGATCGGTAGAGATTTATCGATCAATAAATCAAATACAGACGAATTTAATACGATAAATATAACGAAAAGAAACAATATCGTACCTTGTTGCTTTCATCATTCATGTTGCGCCATGCAACAACCAACTTGATATTGCCTTTGAAAGAATACGCAACCCCCGCCTTGGGAGTCTCCGGTGAAGGGACAGGAGTCGTGCTTGACTTTTCCGAGCATTCTTGCTTGGATAACCACCGGGGGATCTCCGGACCCGTACCAGTTGATACGGTCGAACATGGTGAGAGCATCGTTAATCCTGTTTTGAAGAGTGATGTCTGTGTAAAATTTAGGATCCGGGTTACAAGCTGCATCAACAGCCATTTATATTTCAAAATACCTGAAGCTATTGGTTTGATTGTGTTGTGCTGAGGCACCCTTATATATATATATACTATTCTACAAAGACGGACAGGGCTGAAATTAAACTTTAAAATTTTAAAGGATAAATTTAAATTTATAAAAATAATTAAGAATATATAATAGTTTCACGTCCCCTCAATCCATCCTGCCAGATTGCAACCATAGGAGGACAATAGGTTGCTATAGATTTTTATTTTTTTAATACTTATAAACAGCCTGAATTTTATATTAAAAACTGCATAAATATATGGGTAAAATACACCCTGCACTTATTCAATTATGTGTTCGATAATAAATAGTTCATTTTTTTCTCTAAACGTTATAATTCAGTCCCTCAATTAATATTTTTATAAACAGATCATTAATCGTTAAAATTGAAACGAACCTCTAATGTAGTTGGCATAACAATGCTTTTAGTCTCGAAACTTATGCATTTCTATCGATTTGGTCCTAATTCGAAATAATTCAATAAATTTAATCATTCGTAAAAACTATCATCTAGTCTCTCTCTCTCTTTTTGCAATATTATCAAATTGAGTGAGTCAATCGGATCAAAACAACAATCAAATAATTGCATTGTCATAAATAAATAACATGTTACTATTAAACTGTTATTGTAACAAAAATAATATAAAATTTATAGGAGAAGAACAAGCAATTTAGAAGGGAAAAAAAGACTAAAATGATGAATATCCTTTATACGAAGGATATTCATCATGACTAAATTATGACTAAATTGATAGAATATATAAATTATGGGGACCAAAACTATTATTATATTAGATCATGTTATCATTCCATATATTTAACAAACAATAATTTGTTTATAAAAATATTTTAATCATTTGATTAAATTGTAATATTTAAAAACAAGTGACTTGTTTGTGACCGAACTTGTAATTGAGTAGGCTTAAGTATATTTTTCCCATATATATTTATTTTATAGGGAAATTAAGTACATGTTGACATTAAATTTTCTCAATAGTTGACTTTAATTTAATTACTTTTAATTATATTGCAAGTGTTAATGTCTGGATATTAGCTTCTTGTCACATGTATGACATGTTGATTTTATTATTTAACTAGCACTAATTGCCCACTAATATAGTGGATTTTAAATTTAACTTTAATAACTTTTATTAATTGATGCACGAACTAAATTATTTCGATAGTTAACAAAATTATTGTTATTTATAAAGGTCTTAGGTTTAAGCATACAGATTGTGGAGTATTGAGTATTTATTATCCAATGATTGAGAGTTATACATAAAATATCTAGAGTAAATTATGCGTTTAGTAGCTAAACTGTTAATTTTGGTCCGTTTTAGTATTTAAACTTTTAATTTTTTAAAATCATATATGATGTTTAGCTTTTGTTTTATTTTAGTACCTCATCGTTAAAACATAATGACACATTTTTTATGGGTAAATTACATCATTCATCCTCAACTATCTTCTCACTCCTATTTTGATACTAAAGTTTAAGAATTTCAATTTAACTACTCAGCTTTCAAATTGTTCCTATTTTAATCACTCTCGTTTATTTTATTAATAACTTTTCTGATAAGATTTTGTTTTTTATTATATATAATTAAAAATAAAAAATAAATTTGAAAGTTAAAGTGATTAAATTATGAATAATTTGAAAATTAAGTAATTAAATTTAAAATTTAAACTTGAGTAACCAAAATAGGAGTGAGAAAATAGTTAAATGATGACTGATGCAATTTACCCATAAAAAAGTGTCACGTTCAAATCACTCGTAAAATTTTTAACAATGATGTAGTAAAACAAAACAAAAATTAAATGTTTGATATGATAATTTACTTATTAAACGCATAATCTACCAAAATATCTTTTATTTAAAAATTATACATTTTAATTAATATCATATCGGAAAATTGATTCTATTACCATCTTATCAATCTTATCACGAGATTTTATCAAATTAAAGTTGATTTTCAATGGGTAGTTAGCATCCTAATTCAATGGTAAGAAATGTACGTGATTGAAAATATTATAAAATTATAATATTTTTTTTGGATGATTATTTAATATGTTAATCTTTTAATTAACCAAATATATTATACAGAATATAATATTTTTGGTTTTTAATAAAAAAATGTTATAAAAAAATATTTTCAACCGAAAAATGTTGAGAAAAAAATTAACATTTTAAATTTCTCTTAATCAATAATTTTATAAATTTTATAATATTTCGATAATTTTTTTTTAACTTTAAATTAAATTGTCTCCTTATAGTACTCATTTTCAATTGGATACCTTACCTACTACTCTCTTTTTGCGGTGATGGAAATATAGAGACATGCTACAGTCCTTCACCGAGGCCACGTTAAGTGGACGTCTTTCTTTATGTCTACTTGAAGATAATTGGTATAAAATTTTTGGTGTCAAATTAGGCGTAGCTAGGTGGACTCAATTGTGACAATGATGATGTTTCATGACTGGAAAAAAAATTTACCACTAAGGTAACCCAATAGGTTGCACTTTAATAATTTTAACATTGTATATTGCCCGATAAAGACAGGTTAAACAGTGGATTAGCACTATTAATTTACCTTAACAAAGGCAATGTGTTTTGATATTTTCTCAACTCTTCTACCCACTTCATATAAAACATTTAGGATAAGTCAATTATGGATGATTTTGATTGATCACTCATCTGTTGATGCAATCAACCAAATTATTTAACTATTTAAAAATATTAATCAAATCATCTATCATTGATTAATATTCATCAGAGAAACTGACGTGATGGTTAACAAAATATAGACAATCACAAATCAATAAATCATCAATCAAATATAAAAAATAATAAAAACAAGGCAAAAAAACATTAGAGGTCTCTATACTTTCAAAAAAATAATATAATTCTCGTATTATTTTTTTTTCAATGTGACCCTCCAACTCATAAAATAAACTCAATATGACTTTTTGACCAATATTTTTTCGTCGTTGATGGTGTTGAAGTGATAGTTCACGATGATGACGTGATAATCCGCAATACTAACGTAATAGTTCACGACACCGTCAACTCCTACCTTTGGCCATTATAATGCCGCTGCACGCGTCTCACATCCAAGCTGCGGTTTACTGTTGCAGAAAACTTGGGCTGCAAGTCAGAACTCGAAGTGGGGTCATGACTACGAGGGTCTTTCTTATACGACGGCTTATAAGGTTCCGTTAGTGGTGTTCGATTTGGTGAATCTTTGATCGGTTCACGTTAACCTTTTGATGAAGCTACAGCTTGGGTTGAGTCTGGTGCAACTATTGGTGAATTGTACTATGAGATTTTTCAGAAAAAGTAAACTCTTGCCTTTCCGGCTGGTATCGCCCACCATCGGTCTTGGTGGACATTTGAGTGGAGGTGGCTACGGTTCATTGCATCGAACATACGGTCTCACCGCCGAGAATGTTCTCGACGCTCGTTTGATTGATGTTAAAGGAAGAATTCTTGATCGGAAATCTATGGGAGAGAATTTGTTTTAGGCCATTCGAGGATGTGGCATGGTAAGTTTTGGGATCGTCCTTGCTTGGAAACTGAAATTAGTCCTGGTTCCAGCTAATGTTACGGCCTGTAGAGTCACCAAGACGTTAGAGTAAAACGCCACCAAACTTGTCCATCGGTGGCAATATATTACGCACAAACTTCCCAAAAATATACACGCCAGCATTATCATATCAAGGGTGAATTCAAGTGAAGATGAGAAGACGAAGTAGCTTTCAGTTACGTATTTCTTGGAAGCATCGATGAGCTTCTTCCATTGCTGGAAGAGAAATTCCCTGAACTTGGATTAGTGAACGAAGATTGCTTAGAAATGAGTTGGGTTGAATCCAATCTTTACTTGACCTGGTTTCCAATCAGAGCTCCACTGGAAACTTCACTTAATAGGAGTTCAGAATCAGCTCTTTCGAAATTGTTCTTCAAAGCAAAATCCGACTTCGTAAAACAGCCTATTCCAGCAACTGCGTTCGAAGGATTGTGGTCCAAGTTTTACGACGATGAAGCCGAATCAGCATTTATGACATTTGTGGCATACGGTGGGGAAATGGATGATATTCCTGAGACTGAAACTCCATTTCCTCACAAAGTTGGTAACCTCTACAGAATCATGTACGTGGTGAATTGGGAGGAAGAAGAAGATAAAAACTCTGAAAAGTTCATGGGTTGGATGAGGAGGGTTTACAATTACATGACACCATATGTTTTGGAATCTCCACGAGGAGCTTACGTAAATTACAAAGAGCTTGAGATCGGAGCTAGTGAAATTAGCGACGACAACATCAGCTACGAAAAAGCCAAGATTTGGGGTCTGAAATATTTTAAAAACAATTTCAACAGGCTGGTGCATGTAAAGACAACAGTTGATCCTGAAAACTTCTTCAAGCATGAACAAAGCATCCCTCCACTTCCTCATTTGTTGAAGAAAGGATCAAACTGGAGTTTGTAAGATCAGATATAGTTTCTTTGGCAAGTTTTCTATTGATGATTTATGAGTTATTGTGATAGTTTACCATAGTTTTGGGCAAGTTCCTTTATCTAAACCCAAAATCGGCTAACCAATGATGGGTACTGTTTTACCAATGAAACAAAATGGAAGTCTGAGTCTAAGAAATAACAATGAGCTACTGTGTTTACTATAGTAGTTTCAGTCAATTCATGCGCTCTTCAAGGGTCAGTCACTTAACAGGCAGTACATACAATCCTTAAATGCTAAAAGGGGAGACCTGGTAGAGGATTGCTAGTTAAAGATCATGGCCATCAACGGATTGAAGGGTAAAATGATGCAGAATGGAGTGGCTGTATAACTGACAAAAGATTAATTACTTCAGGCTAGCGTACATATATGTGGGGGTAAATTTAGTAACTCGATTAAGTAAAAAACAGTGTCGTGGTTCGGAGTAGCACAGAAGCTTGATTTAGAAAAAAAAAACCTCTAGGAATATGTAAGTTGTTATGGTTTGAGAAATTAGTCAGACCTAAAGGCTTTAAACTCTCCACCCATGAGGTTTTACTGCAACAACGAAGCTTCTATCAGAATAGCACTTCATCAAGGCAAGCACTACCCTATCTGTTAGTCTCTTTGTGATAGGTTTGTTACGGTTTCGATGAAAATTTAAGCCACATGATAGGTACATTATACCTATCATAAATATCCAAAGCACAAGCACTCTTCTAAGAACCCAATCTAATTCCTCAGCAGAAGCCTGCTAAAGTTTCTCGGGGGTGAGACATCTACTATTGTATTTACCAAGTTTTTTATCAGACTTGGTTTTTTGGAGTGTAGATTCTTTTTTTTAGTGTTCAGGATCAAGACAACTGACTTGAGCTATGCTGCAAATTGACACTCTTTCAGTATTTTCCTAAAACATAAAAAATAATAATATCGAACATATATACGGTTCTCAAAAGTCCAAGTGACAGGCTTTTGAGCATCGAAACCTATTCAGAGTATTCATGGATGAAACAGGAATTGATGACTGAGAGAAGACTTCTAAGGTATTATTTAGGACGAACAGAAAGCTGAAATATCATACATCATAAAAAATACAGAGTTCCATCACCATAGATACGCATACTAAAGAACATACACATTACCTTAATTAAATTTCATAACCACTAAGTTGAATAGGCTCCACAACAATTCATGAAAGCAAGTTGCAATAATCCTAATTCTTTCTAGTTTCAGACTACACAATGTGATTATATATACCTTCAATTGAATTTTAAGTCCGGCCGAAATTTGCTAAAAAACAAGGGACATGCACTACAAATTACAAAACCAACAACAGCTAGAACATCATGGGACTAAAGAAGAACTAAAGCTACCAGCTAACAGGCAATATGTATTAAGCAATTTTTGCAGATACAGAACATACCAGGTATTTTTTGTCACTCAAGATTGGTGTGGCGAGCTCGAATAGCCTCAGGGCTCTCTCCCAAAGCCTCACCCAGTTCATACACCACCATCTCAAACAATAAAAACTTTATTACGAATTATCTAAATAAAATAATTAATTATTAATATAAAAACCCAATCCTTTTAAAGTACGATTATAATAACAAAAAATTTAAATAAAGTCTTTCGTTGATATTAAGGCTCCGTTTGGTTCAGGGTATAATTCATTTCTGGGAAGAATGTTTTTCCCGGATGAATATACCCACGTTTGGATGGGGGCATATTACCGAGTGCCCGTGAAAAAATAATACTAAAGGTAATTTTTTTTACTGTTTTCCCGGGAATGTCTATCACTCATCTCCCTTATGTATTTCATTATTCCCGTCCCCTTGTCTAAAATAGCCTTCTCCCTTCGTTCTGGTTGATTCACTGTGAAATTCTCGTTGTGCGTTCGCCTTCCTTCGCTGCTCCCCTGAAAAGTTGATTCTCTGAAAAGCTGAAGATCAAGCAAGGATGTGAGTTTACATATCTACTTTTCCTTTGTTTAATCTTCAATTTCTTTGATGTTTTTTCTCTGTTTCATACTTGGAAATTTTAAGGAAAACGTAATCTTTGATGTTTCTTCTCTGTTTTCCCAAACTCCCCTCACTCTGCACTGTACCAATACTGTAACATCCTCAATACCGGGTTAGTGACTAAATTGTAAGGTTTCAAAATTTGGTGATTTAAATTAGAATAATTGAGTGGTTTAAAGACTTATATGAGAAATGAGGTGTAAGATCAAATTGAAAAGAATGAGGAATGAAAGGATAGTATGGTCATTTGCAAAGAAAAAAATATAATAATATATGGTATATATAGATACACGTGGAAGGAAGGAAACAAAGTTTAGAGGTTTCCAGAGTTCTCTTTTTTTTCTTCTTCTTCTTCACGTGTGAAGCCAAGCAAATGTGAGTTTTCTCTTGAGCTGATTATGTGCTGAAATTTAAGTTTAGTTTTGATTATTAGATGCTAAGTAAGATTAAGGAAAGATTAATTTGCTTTAAAATAACAAGATGAAGAGTTTATGAGGATTTAAAGATTTGGAGTTTTTGAATGAAATATCGAAATAAAGTTTATATTGAGATTTGGAAGTTGAATTTGACTTGTCCCTAACTTGATTAAGGGATATAAAGGGTTAGAATCAGAATTATATCATATGGGAATTTGAGTGAAATTCTTAAATTCTATGTGGAGGAATGGATTTTGAAGTGTAAGAGATATTGAATGGGCATTAATTAGTTTAAATAAGTGTATAAGAGTTAAGAACATGAAAGGCGATGAAATATGAAGCATTTGAGTTGTTTTGAGTAGATTTTCGGGATTTAAAATGAATTTTGAGCTATGTGCATCGATGCACATTCAAGGTGCACCGATGCATCAAGGGTAAATCTCTAGAAATTGTTCAGTGTGTATCGATGCACAGGAAGTGCATCGATGCACCTATTAAAATGGAAACATCGAATGCAATTGGTGCATCGATGCATAAGGAGTGCATCGATCCATCCCCGCACATGCTAAAGAATGCATCGATGCACTGTTGAATGCATCGATGCACTTCAAGAGAAATATAAATAAACCTTTCATTTGGTCTAAGAAATGATAGATTAGAGTATATTAATTGGATACTGATATGTATCAATGTATTATTACGTAGATATTGAACGTGACTTTGCTTCAAAGTAATCGAAGGGTTAGAATTGGTTCAATTCAAACAAGGCTAAGGTGAGTGCATGTGCATAACATGATCATGTTAGTATATTCAGTTCTAGACTTGCGATAAGTCTAGATTTAATATCTTGATACATGATTCATTCAATATTATTAAATATGATATGAATTCATACCATATGCATTATGGGATATACTATGCAGATTGTGGTAAGTCTATTTTCCAGATTAGAGCTTATATATGAATGTATGTGTCATATGGGATTGAATGAGTTACGAGATATCTATATTAGGTATATGAAGTGTGTGTGCTGTGTTTGTTATGGTTTATATGTATGAATAAGCATATGTATTGACATGTTACAGTATATATATATTATATGAGTTGTGTAAATAGGTAGATAAATGTGTTAAATATGTGAAATAGTTAAAATGATCAATATGATTTCATAAGAATATGAAATAAGAAGTATGGAAAGGACATAAGAAATAATATGAAATATATAGCATATGAATATGAAATCATATGAGGGGTGACATGAATTATATGAAAAAAATAAACTACGTGATTACAAATATATGAAAATATACTAGTGTGATGGGACCTAGGAACTAGTATACGTGATATATATATATATACATTTATATAAGTTATTGGATGAAAAAATGAACAAGAGATAAAAGAGATGAATGATAATACTATAGGAGTATGATAAAAACATAAATGATGACATGTATGTAATGGTTATATGAAAAGGTATATGTAATAATATGATCATATGAACATGTGATAAAGAGCTATAGAAAAAGAAAAATGTGATATGATGTGTGAATATGTAATAAGGTAAAAGACAATGCCATGATATGAGTTATGAGAACTGTAAGTATAGTTGGTATGCCAAGAGTCAAAGAACTACCTATGTCTTTCGAGACATATGGACAGTATACCTATGTTTTAAGGAACATATGAATAGTTTACCTAGGTTCTTCGGGACCTATGGACAGTTACCGAGGATCTTTATGACCTATGGATAGTTACCGAGGATCTTTATGATCTCTGGATAGTTACCGAGGATCTTTATGGCCTCTGGATAGTTACCGAGGATCTTTATGACCTCTGGATAGGTCCTTCGGAACATTCATTGAGCTGTGGTGACAGCATACGTGTGCACAACCTCATAATACTCGTATACCTTGGGTTCTCAATAGTGTATATGAGCTTAAATTTGTATCTCTGGAGGTGTATTACCTAGTCGAAGATATCGCCTAAACACCCGAAATCGGGCTGCTAGGTAGGCCTCAATCCATGGGAGGATGCACATGCCATTTTGCAGTCAAACGTCTTTATGCTCGTCCATTGCTTGCACTTATTATATACAATGAGAGACGCCATATAAACAAATTTGGCTTTGTTTGCCATGAACCCCTTGACAAAGATGCCATTGACCCTGGTGCTAAGAAAATTCCATATATTTCCAATGAGATTCAACAACAAACAATGTCCATGATCTATTTGGGTATTCCTGAAGAAAACGTGTTGGAGAAACACATAGAGTATGTTCAACGATATGGTGGTTCAGAGTTATCGTTTTCTTGTGTGTCGCAACTTATCGGTAGTGAATATTGGAAGTCTTAGATAACAAAAATAATTTACATCTTTTTATTATTATGAATATATATGAATAATTTCCACAATGTAAACATTTAGTTAAATATTAATGTAAAATTTTAATATATTTTTTCATAAATTATGTAAAATTTAATATTAATTAAAATTAAAATAATACATGATATATTTAAATACTCAAGTAATATATTATCAACAAATAGAATTTTTATATAAATAATTTTTATTTAAATATTTAGAATTTCACTTGTTAAAAAAACAAATATAGAACAAGGATAATTTGGTAAAATATACATTCCAGTAATCTTTTATTCATTCAACCAAACACTGTAATCCTCTGTTTTGAAAACCGGACCGGACCGCCCGGTTCAACCGGGAACCGTTGCTTAGTCTGGTTCAATCTAAACCGGTTGAACCGCTATTAGTGAACCGGCCAGAACCGCTGAACCGTTCGAACCGGACCGGCTGAAAACCGAAAAAAACCGGGAAAAACAGAGATTTTTGTTTTTTAAAAAAAAAATTAAACCAAACAACGTCGTTTGTTAAACGAGCCAAGCCGAACTCAAGTATTGCTGAGCTCGACTCGAATTTGAAAACTTTAAAAGTAAGCTCAACTCAACTCAAACTCACAAGCTAAAAATTATCAAGTTCAACTCAAACTCGAAATAATATTGAAACTTGAACTCAAAAAGGCTTGAACCGCTAAACCGTTCGAACCGGACCGGCTGAAAACCGAAAAAAACCGGGAAAAACAGAGATTTTGTTTTTTTAAAAAAAAATTAAACTAAACAACGTCGTTTGTTAAACGAGCCAAGTCGAACTCGAGTATTGCTGAGCTTGACTCGAATTTGAAAACTTTAAAAGTAAGCTCAACTCAACTCAAACTCACAAGCTAAAAATTATCAAGTTTAACTCAAACTCGAAATATAATATTGAAACTTGAACTCAAAAAGGCTTGAACTCAAAAAAAAATTAGAAGCTCGTTTGAAGCCTAAAATTCGAGCTTGATTGAAGTGAAAGAATAGTTATATAATTATAGTTATATAATTTTGTTATGATTTTTTTAACCCCAAATTTATTTTTTATTATAGTTATATAATTATATTTATTATTTAATATGTTTTACCTTAAATATTATGTTGTAGTTAATTTGAATCATTTTGTTTCACTTGATTTTATGGTTTTTAACTTATATATGTTATGACTTGTTTTGAATATAACTTGTGATATAAAAAATTATTTTTTATTAAATATTTTTGGTATTTTTATTTAATTTTTTAAATATTTATGACATCGTTCGGTTTTTCCAACCGGTTAGACCAATTCGACCGATTGAACCAGTGAATCGATAGCATGATCGGTTCGCTAACCCGTCCGATTCTGAAAATCATGCTGGGAGCGGGTGGAAAATGATACCTTATACGGCGGACATGATACGGACATATATAACTTGAAAGATGAAAGTTTTAATTCAATCAATGAGTTCTCTTCGGACGGTATTCGGCCACCACCTTGTTGGATCATCCCACCCGCCATGCTAGAGCCCTACCAATCTTGGCTGCAACATTTTTTTTTTTCTCCCCATGAAGTGTTGATTTTCTTTGTAGTGTAACCAACTACTTACTGCTAATAATAAATAAGTTATTGTCTCTCTAATTATTTTCTGTATAATAATATTTTATATTCTTTTTACTTTAAATATTTTGATAGTTATTAATAAAGATAATCATTCACATAATATCGACTTTTTACATTATTTATTATTATTTATTATTTTTGCTACCAGCCAACCATATTAGGTAAGAACTGCCAAGAAAGCAATGAAATTATTAATATAACAGATAATATGAAAGTATGGCAAGAATTTCTTATTTAAAAAAAACAATTAAATTAGGTAATAACTACCAAAAAAGCGAGATACTTGTCAATGCATGTGTTTTATATCATGTTTTTCGTAATTTATTAACCATATTAGCATCGTTGTAAGTTGGAATAAACATTTTTTATTTAATTTTTTATATATGCAGAATATCTCGTATAATCAAATAATAATATTTTTTTAAAATATCATAAGTCCAGATATTCAAACCAGTAAATTTATTTTTTTTATAGAAAAAAAGATATTAGAGGTCCTTTATTTTTAAAAAAAATTGATGTAGTCATCGTATTATTTTTTTCTATCAATATGGTTCTCTGACTAAAAAAAACCTCAATGTGGCCTTTGACCAACGTTTTTTCATTGTTGACCGTTATGATACTGACATGCCAATTAACGGCGCTGACGTGGCTATTTGTGATGCCGATATGACACTCCATATGCCACGTTTGAGTAATAAATTTAACCAATCTATCATGTTAATCTGATATCATTGAATGTCATGTCAACATAGTGGATTATCACATTAGCACTCTGAACTGCTATATCAACACTATAACGATCAAAAATGAAAAAACGTTGGTTAAAAAATTATACTATATTTATTTTCTGAGATGGACGACCACATTAAAAAAAGAAATAATACGAATGACCTTTATTTTTTTTCAAAAGTATATGACCTCTTATTAAATTTAGGAGTAATATACAATACATGTCACTTAATTATTAGTAAGATTACAAATAGGTCACTGAATTTTAAAAAATAAAAACACATCACTCAATTAATTAATTGTAACAAGCAAATCACTTTGTTATTAAAATGAGACGAAAATTAGCCTTCTAGTTAAATCAGATCACTATATTTATCATTTGTAACAAGTATGCCACTTTTTTTTTAATATTTGTAACTATCTGATCATTCAATTATAGCTAAAAATTAACATTCATTTTATTTTTAACGACAATGTGATTTGATCGTTATAGTTGATTAACTGATTTATTCGTTTGTAATTTTTTAAATTCAGTGACTAGTTTGTAATTTTACTAATAATTGAGCTATTTTTAGTGTATTTTAACCTAAAATTAAAACAAAGAAATTAATCATAGGTAAACCACATTTCATGTCACCCGATTATTAGTTCGATTACAAATAAGTCACATTTGTAGTGTATTTTAACCTAAAATTATAACAAAAGAAAATTAATCTTTATGGACTAAAACTATTATTATATCAGGTCTGGTTAGACTTTCATTTCAATTTTAATGGTGGTGACCTGTTTGTAATAATATTTTAATTAATTGACCAAAATGTAAATTTTAGAAAATAACATTACCCGTTTATAATCAAACTGATACCCAAGTGATATGTAATGTAATTTGCTCATAATTATCAAATTTCCGGGATAAACGGGTTATAAGGATGCACAGGTAGAAAACTCCAATGGCAAGCATCAAAGCCTTCTCTAGTCTCTACCTACCAATTTTAAGACCAGACTCACTGAGTTGAGACCAACTCGCTAAAAGAAATCTTAAGCGATGGCTTTGCTGATATGGGAGACTTTGAAGGAGGCGATAACTGCGTATACGGGTCTGTCTCCGGCCACTTTCTTCACGGTTCTTGCTCTGTTATGGGCCGTTTACTATGTAGCAACCAGTCTATTCGGGTCATCCGACGATCACAACCATCAACGGTCCAGGGCTTTCGAGGAGGAGCAGATGGAGCCGCTCCCACCACCGGTTCAGCTCGGCGAGATTGCCGAGGAGGAGCTTAAGCAATATGATGGGTCGGATTCTAAGAAGCCACTCCTCATGGCTATTAAGGGTCAGATCTATGATGTTTCTCAAAGCAGGTTTAAACTTTTTTTTCCCTCTCTTTTCTTTAAAATTCCGGGTTTTTCTTTTTCGATTTTCAATCCTTTTGTCGGGGGTCATTGGGAATGAAAAAGTAAATTTGGGGGTTTCTAGAAATTACTTTAATTCTCATCTTTCTAGACTACTTTTCACTTGCTTTTAGCTCATGGTTGAACTGGATTGCAGATTTTTGCTGTTCTGCTGGTTTCTTTTTAGTTTATTGATGTTAGATTGTCTTTTTTATCAATCAAACAGCTTATGATTTTGCTGCCATGAGTTACTCCATGTAATTACAGTGAAAGTTTGCATTTTGATTTCTTAAGATTGGATGATCAGTTCAAAAATTGTGAGATGAATATGATCAACCAGGTATGATATGTAACCAAAGTGGTTCATTCTAAATACTCCATATTCTGTTGCTTGGTTTTGCTTGTCTAATTAAAAGTCCTAGACTTTGACCCTGAGTCACATGTTTTGACTGAGGGAAAAAATGAAAACTGAATCATATGGTGCCGTTCTGTTTCATCTAGATATTTAACCTGTTTCTATGATCACATGTGTTAGCATGTTTTTGTATCTCGGTTCGTACGAGTTTATTCGATCCACAATTCAATTAAGTGAAGTGATGAGACCGCCATGTCTTTTTTGTGAACTCTGTTTCTCTCCAACAAATTGTTGGACACTATTTTTCAGTAGTTATGTAGGATTATACTTCTGTCTTGTGTCTTCCTCGTCTTCCCTTTCTCTAATAAGGTAACATGCATACACGAAATGAGCACAGTCGAGAAAAGACTTTGAGGTAAGCTTGAACTTGGTTGAGCTTAATTTGTTGTTGTTTTGTCACCCGACTTTATCCTGTCCAATATGGTGTCTGTCGTCCCCTTTCATTTAGACATTTAACCTGTTTCTATGATCACAGGTGTTACATGTTTCTCGGATACTAGTATGTAGTCGATTCAAGTAAGCGAAGTGATGAGATCGCTGTCTTTTTTGTGAACTTTGCTTCTCTCCAACTAATAGTTGGAGCACTATTTTTCTTTAGTTATATAGGATTACACTTCTATCCTGTGTCTTCCTTGTCTTCCCTTTCTCTAATATGGTTACATATACATGCATGATGCATGCATGAAATGAACACAGTCGAGAAAAAGACTTTGATAAGCTTGAACTTGGTTGAGTTTAATTTGTTGTTCTTTTGTCACCTGACTTTGTTCCTGTCCAATGTGGCTAACATAGTTATGTTCCTGTTTTCTCCTATTTGGTCGGATGGGTTATAAAACTTTAACCAATCGTTTCAAACTTTTAGAGTAACGTGTATTTTGTACAACTGGAGTACTATATTCCGAGGCGTGAGACTTTTATTGTAGTTCCGTACTGGTTTGAGGCTATTTTGCCTTATACGATCCATACATAACGTGTTGGAAGTGCTCGAATAACGCCTTTCCAAGTAATCTTTATCGTCAATCTGTGTTGAAACTTTTCACGATTGTTGAATTTGCAAGAGGCATGATTGGTCATACATTATATATGCAAGAATTATTCATACGAATCAGAAAGTCCTTGGCTGTTACCTGAAATGCAATATTTCTTGCAGAATGTTTTACGGACCTGATGGACCTTACGCGTTGTTCGCCGGAAAAGACGCAAGCAGAGCTCTCGCAAAGATGTCTTTCGAAGAGAAAGATCTAACGGGAGACATCTCGGGTCTCGGTCCATTCGAATTGGATGCATTGCAGGATTGGGAGTACAAGTTCATGAGCAAGTACGTTAAGGTTGGAACCATCAAGAAGACGGTTCCAGCAACAGAAGGGGATGCCAATGGTGAAGCCTCGGGAGCTGCAGAAACCGATGCTAAGCCAGCTGGAGATGGCCCATCGCAAAGTCTAGTTGCTGAAGCGGAGGAAAAACCTTCTACTGCAGATACTAAGGATGAGTAACTTGTTCGGGCTTAGCTATTTCCGATTCGAACAGGTGATCAGTCTTTCTGCTGGACTGGACATGGCAGATGAGACAGCGTTATGTGCCAGATACTCGTGTAGCAAACTTGCCTCCAATAAACTGGGATGTTAAAACTTTGAGAATTAAATATGTGTTTGATACTTGAATTTTATTCTGAGTTGATATTTAAATTTAATTTCATTCACTATTTTAATATATTTTATTAATGATGTTAATTTCTAATGACGTGATAATATAAAATCATATTATATATTTATAATAATGTTATTATCTATTTTCTAAAAAAATCTTAAAATTTATCAAGAAAGATATAAAAACTAAAGTACTTAAAAACAAAATAAACAAGCTTAGTTTTAGTATTCATCTTTATTTTTTTGGGTAAACTATACATTTAGTACCTAAACTATCAGTTTTAGTCTATTTTAGTACCTAAACTATCAGTTTTAGTCTATTTTAGTATCTAAACTTTCATTTTTTCCAAAATCATATTTAAAGTTTAGTTTTTGTTTCATTTTAGTATCTCGCTTTTAAAAATTTAACGCGTTTAGTACCTAAACTATTAATTTTGATCCGTTTTAGTACCTAAACTTTAAAAAAAATTCAAAAGTTAATGACAAATTTTAAACCAAGATACTAAAATGAAATAAAAACTAAACTTTAGGAATGATTTTGAAAAAAATTGAAAGTTTAAATACTAAAACGGATCAAAACTGATAGTTTAGATACTAAACGTGTAATTTACCCTTATTTTTTCCTTTGAATAAAAGACCAAAGATCAATGATCTTGGTCTAAGTAGATGCAATGAGGGGAAAAAACAAACTTTAAACATTCATCTTTAGTTTAGTAATAATCTTTTGGGTAAATTATGCATTTAGTGCCTAAACTATCAGTTTTGATCTGTTTTAGGACCTAAACTATTTTTTAAAATCATACCTAATGTTTAGTTTTTATTTCATTTCAGTATACTCCGTTTAAAATTGAATGCGTTCAATACCTAAATTATTAGTTTTGATTCATTTTAATACCTAAACTTTCGATTTTTTTAAAACTTAATGTTGAATTTTGAAAAGAGTACTAAAATAAATAAATAAAACTAAAATTATGTATTAAAACGGACTAAAATTGATAGTTTAGGTACTAAACATTTAATTTACCCTAATTTTTCCTTTGAATTTGAGTGTGAATCTTATTTTTCTTTGGTTGAACGTATCTTTGACATGATCAGTAAGTAAACGAAAACTATGGTAAATGGAAGTATCTAATGCACGTGTCTATTTTGGATTGGAAGGACACCATAAAGGATTTTCATTCACCGAAACTAGTGTGAAGCCAAGCAGCATGCACATGTCACGTAACTTTTACTCTTCACCTCTTTCCCCATTTCGCTGTTTTTTTCTTACAGAAGCTGAAACAATTTAATACTAATAAACCTAAAAGGAGAAGTAGAGGAAGGGGGCAACATGCTGGTGTTGGTTTACTTTCTAATACGAAACTCGAATCCAAGTGGTAGAATCTGAAGAAGTGGTTCTCTCGTTTTTAGTGTATTGATAAAAAAACAAAACAATTAATTAATTAATTAACATTGTGGAGACCGGTTGAAATCACTGTGAGTTTTGGCAACACGTGGTTTCTGAGGAAAGGAAAGCCCTTTGTTTGAGAGCAAACACTTTCCCCTTTGGTGGGTTCATCTTCAACTTCAAGGGCTTTGAGGGGGGGGGGAACAAACACCCTTTGTTTTGTGCTTGTTTTCCTCGTCGTCGCCGGAGGTTTTTCGCCGTTTGAAGGTTGAGACTTGCGGATAAATGAAGGAACGGACGGCCGATGACTGGCTACCACCTGGCTGGAAAGTAGAGTTGAAACGCAGAAGGAATGGTAAAAAAGATAAGGTATGTGTTATTAAATTTCTTTTTTTTCTGTCAATGAAGAACATCCATTTTTCATCTTCAAGGTTTTAGCTTTGAAACTGTAAGATCCTTGGTTTGTTTTTTAACGTAATTTTACTTCATGGGAGTTCAATTTTTGAGCTTCTGTTTTGCATCATTAGCTGGGGTCCCCCCCCCTTTCATGGTCATGTGAAAGATAAGATCTTTAAATCAAACAACTATAATTCTATTGGTTTCTGCTTTATCCATTTGTTTTATGGTTGCTGGAGGGTTGATGATGCAGTAATTATGTTGTTTAATGGTGAGGTTTAGCAGATGTTAACTTGTTTCATGTTTGAAGGAAATAAATTATTCTTGTGTAAAGCTGTAGCTGCAGTCTGAAATCCTTGAAATTCTTGATGAGAAATAAGGTTCTGATTCAATTCGAATCGCATGGGTAGATCTCCGTTAACGATGAGAAATTATTGATGGGAAATAAGGTTCTGATTCAAGTTCGAAATCCTTGAATTGCAAGGTTCGAAATCCTTCTGCATCATGCGTGCTCGATGGTAGATCTCCGTTAACGATTCCAGCTATGTATTTTCTTATTCTCTGAGCTGGGCCTTTAACAAATTGAGGAAAGTTATTGTTAGATTTCTTAAATGTGGTTAACTTCCCCTTGTTCCATGATCTTCGATATTGTTTGGAGCGGAAGCAACAATGATGCTTTACTAACTGTACCTCACTCTTTCTTCTAGGAAAGTAAACGGGGAGCTAATAATACTCTCTTTAAACTAGGGAAACACTCCTAGTGTTTATGCTTCTGTTTCCCTAGTCTTTAGTTACTGGTGATTTTTTAAGTACGAGACATCGGACATTCGGACCCCTAGCATGCATTGATCGTATTTGATTGTCTTGTACCTGTTTATTTGTTTTGGCTGAGCAGTTTTCATTGGCTATGAATGCAAGGTGATTTGTTCAATGCTTACATGACATTTGGGCTTATTGCAGTGTTACCGTGCTCCGTGTGGCGAACTTAGATTCAATTCGAGGGCAGAGGTGACTCGCTATCTTGAGAAGTGTAATTCTAAAACAGAAGAGAAGGAAAAAGTCTCGGGCAAGAAACCTTCAAAAAAGGTCTGTTGATGAAATCTGAGCTTTTCGTTTGTTTATAACTTTAAAGGCATATTGATGTTTGCTGAAATCTGAGCTTCTCGACTAAACGAGAAATTTTTTATTGTTCAAGCAATATAGGTTACAGTTGAGAAGGCCGAGGCAGAAGGGTTACCTCCGGGATGGACTAAGGAAGTCAGGATAACGAAGAGGGCAAGGAGAGTCAGAAGAGATCCAGTACTATACTTTTTTCCTCGAAAATTTCTCTCTGTCTGCTATTCTTCGGATATTTTTTCTTTAAATTCAAATAGTTGCCTTTACTATTAGCTGATGACTATTGCTATGTCACTTGATATTATATTTCTGCAGTTTTACATTGATCCTGTGAGTGGATATTGGTTTCGTTCCATGAAGGATGCTCTTCGTTATGTTGAAACAGGGGAGATCAGGAAGCTTGCCATCAAGCCTAAGGAGAAAGGAAGCAACAACGAGGACTTGGTAGAAGATAATATCTGCGTAAATGTAATCATGTTTGGTTTCTCCGAGCTTCTATATTTGCATTTCTCAGTTAATTCGATATGAAACTGTTCACAGGTGGATTGTGTTGATACACATTGCGCAAAACCTTGACCGGTTCTTTGATTTTTGTTTTATGTCCCTTAGGAGCCTGGAAATGTCGAGAGCCAGAAGGTAACTGTGAACGGAACGATTGATGAAGTAGAGAGACAGACCACAGAACATGTTTCGAATTCGAGTGGGATAACAAAGGAAGAAGAGATGCTTACTTCTGCTAGTACCGGAGAACAGACATCCCTCTCTAAGCATACTCCTGATCAGCGTAAAGGTTTAAATTTGCATTCCCTTGAATCTATCGTTTTATCTTTGGTAACGGACTGTTTGATTCCGAAAGTCGGGGTGTTAGATTCCACTGATATGCTTATTGATGACGTGATAGGGTAATGGATCTGATCCAATTTATCTTTTATGCCTCAGCTGGAGAAGGTGCCGAGTTGAGCAGCTTGAACCTGTCTGAAGCTAAGGGCTCGAAACAGATAGGGCAAAAAGATTCTGAAGAAGGCATGCATGCTTCGGGCAATGCAGTTGGAATCCTCTCGGATAAACAGCTCAGGGATGATGCAAGAGACCGATCTGAAAAATCCCAACTGGGAAAGGGCAAGACCAAGATTAAGAAAGATGTTAATGTTCCTCGACGAGCTTCAAAGCGACTTGCTGCAGTTGCACTTGATCCAACATCAGAACTAAAAACCACTAAAGCTTGCCGAACTTCGATTAACCAATCAAGTGTAGTACCTGATGGAGCGGAGAATTCCTCCCCTGGTAACTGTATCGATGGGGCATCTAAACAGCTCAACCAACCCGAGTCTTCTTTGGAAACAAACTGTGCCCTTGATGCTTCAAAGAGTAAAGAGCAGATACAGGCAACAAGTAACGTTCTTTCTTCTGGGGACGCACTGACAGTGAAGTCATGTTGGAAATTTAGAAACAAAACTAATGGTGATGAAGATAAAAGTGTTTTGCCTTTGGGGAATGTTGCTATTTCAGGAGTACATTCTGAAAAGCTTGAAAGTGATGAAAAGGTTAGTGATGTGCCGGGATCCGATATTGGCATGCCTCTTGCAGATTTATGACAGACCCATGCATTGCATTGCCATTCAAACTCTAACCGGAATTACCTGTGATACTACAAAAATGTCCGAGTCAAACTGTGGTAAAGTCCCAGGGATTCAAACTACTCCAGAAGCTCGTTCCGAGAGGGAAGAAAACGGAAACAGGATTGACGGAAGGCAAGGATGTGGTATTGACGTGCCTCCGACAGGCCCAACTATTTGGAAAGAACAATCCGGAAAGGTCGAGAAATGCCACAAGACAGACAAGATGGCCGGACCATCCCTGGAAACGCCTTTGGCTGATATGTGGGCAGACCCTTGTATTGAATTCGCAATAAAGACTCTAACAGGTGCAATTCCAGTCGAGTACGATGTGGACAATCAGCATGGCCTTCAACAGCAGCCGATCAATACCCCACACCAATCTGGTAACCACTTGACCCTGCCGGACATCGGTATCGATAAATTCTCGCAAACCAATTTCATATGCCAGCAATACGACTTCGCCAATAAGTCCATGTCTAAAGACCAAGGTATTAGGAGTCCTATATATAATTACGCCCATCATCATCGCACCGGAGAGAGGCCATGAATGCCAAAGGCCATCGACTTCGAAGCCGTGTATAGTTCAGGAAACTAGCCGGAATATAGAGAAAATGACTAGCAACCTTCTTGTAACCTCATGTGTTCTTCATTAGTTTGACGTTTCAGTGTGATTATTGTAGTCTGTAATCAAATAATTCTAACTTTTTAGTGCTGTTAGACTCGAGAATACTACGATTATATCATATGAAAGCTCTATGTCGGACCGGGCACACCTGCACGATTTCTCAACATTTCAGTTCTCTTGCTTCTTTCCATTGCCTTCACTAACCACTCCGCGCCTTCTTTGATTCCCGTCCTGCAGTTATAAGAAAAACTTAAATGTTTATATCTCTTGTAAATGTAAGTGGAGTGAAAGATTTGTGCTGGCATCCAGGCAGGCAAATGGAGCTCAAACTTACCCATCAAAAGCGGAAACAGCCTCAAACATGTAAGCCCTTTCATCCAATTTCTTAAGATCGAGATATCGTGCGAGTTCTTCAGCTGTTACAGCTTCGGAGAGATCCTACATTAAAGTACAGATGTTAAAAGAATTCAAATGATTCGGAATAAAATCTTGACCACATTGTTTCATCCATTTTTCTACTCAACCAAGCACATCCCAAGATTCACATGAAACCAAATATTTCCGAGCCCAAAATGCCACGATACAGCATTAAATGTTGCAGAAGACGGCTATCGGATAGAGCAAAATCGCAACTGATAATTTGAGAAAATAAAAATAAAGATAAAAGAGACACAAAATTTATGTGGAAAACCCCTAAAATTATTAGGGTAAAAACCACTGGCAACGGTAGAAGAATTTCACTATGAGAAAATAGGAATTACAACCTCTCTCGATCTATCAAGGAGAAAACAATAATAATTCTCTCTTGATAAAAAGGAGAAAACAATTCTCAAGAAACTCTCTAAATTCTCTCTAGTATTGGAAGAAAGCTAGAATGCTTTGGGATGTTTTTGAAGCTAAATGAGCTAGAGTATTTATAGTTGAAGCTTTAAGGACTAATTTATAAATACCCTAAATTACAATGACTAATTGCATAGTTTTACCATCCAAATTTTCAACAATTTGGTGAACAAATTTGACCAATTTTGCCACCCCATTAATGCCACCAAATTGCCACCCATAATGTTGACAATTGATGCAATTTGGTGTGTCAATTTTCAACAATCTCCCACTTGAAGATTTGATTGGAACAATCATATCTTCACACCATTCTTTCTACCTTGTACCTTTCATGTTGCTTACGTTTCTGACAGGCTACAGGAGGATCGACACCAGGTAAATTTATCAGCATTGATTGCCTTCGTCATGAAATCTGCTATGTTGTCTTTGGTATGGATCTTCTGCATATCTACCGTTCCTTCTTCCACCTTTTTACGAATGAAATGGTACTGAACTCGTATGTGCTTAGTCCTTGACTGAAATGCTGGATTCCTTGCTAGATGCAAGGCGCTTTGACTATCACAAAACAGAGAGACATATTTTGATTGTGCCCAAGCTCCTCCAATAGCATCTTCAACCAAATTGCTTCTTTACTGGCTTGTGTAGCTGCTACATATTCTGCCTCTGTTGTAGACGTAGCCACAACTGACTGCAATTTGAAACCCAGCTTACAGCTCCACCAGCAACTTTGAACACATATCCTGTAGTAGATTTGCTTTTATCCAAATCCCTTGCATAGTCAGAATCTACATACTCATTGATTAGTAAGTTTGATCCTCCGTAACATAATGCAAACATTTGAGGTCCCTTTGATGTATCTTAGGATTCTCTTTACAATATTCCATGCTCTTTGCCTGAATTTGCCATGTACCGACTAACCACTCCCACTGCTTGTGCAATGTCTGGTCTTGTGCATATCATAGCGAACATTAAACTTCCCACTGCTGATGCATACGGTACTCGAGACATCTCCATCTCTCTTCTTCACTGCTAGGACTCATATTATAGGATAATTTGAAGTTAATAGGAAGAGGGGTAGAAATTGGCTTACAATCTTGCATGCTAAATCGTGACAAGATTTTCTCCAAGTAATTCTTTTGTGAAAGCCAAATCTTCCTATTACTTCTGTCTCGGTGAATTTGCATCCCTAGAATCTTTTTTGCTGATCCCAAGTCCTTCATTTCAAATTCCCTAGCAGTTGTGCCTTCAATTCTTCAATATGATCTTTGTGGGTCCTGCAACCAACATGTCATCCACATACAACAGCAATATAACAAAATCGTTATCACCAGACCTCTTGAAATAAGCACAAGGGTCTGCATTAAGTCTGTTGTATCCAAGGCACATAATGAAGGAATCAAATCTCTTATACCAACACTCGGCGCCTGCTTTAGACTGTACAGAGATTTGTTCACCTGCAAACCAAGTTCTTCTTTTCGTCTTCTTCAAACCTTCAGGCTGGAGCATATAAATCTCGTATTCAAGATTTCCATGAAGAAAAGTTGTTTTAACATCTAGCTATTCCAAATGTAAATTCAATGTAGCACACATTGCCAAGACTACTCGAACTGTTGTTAGTCGAACACAGTAGAAAAAATTTCATTGAAATCAATACCTTCTTTCTGAGCATATCCTTTGACCACCAGTCTTGCATGATACCTCTCCACTTGATCGTCACCATTTCGCTTGATTTTGAAAACCCATTTGTTACCAATTGGCTTCCTTCCTTGTGGTAGTGGCACAAGGTCCCATGTATTATTTTTATGAAGGGTTTCGATTTCTTCTTGCATCGCCATCATCCACAGTGAAGCATCTGAGCTGTTTATTACCTCCTGGTATGTTGATGGCTCACCGTCCTCTGTTAAAAGGAAGTATGCAATATTACCTTCTATAACATAATCTGAGTGTCAATTGGGACGTCTTCTCACACGATCTGATTGACGAGTTGTTGGAGCTTCAGAACTCTCTGGTTCTTGTTCATCATGTACTGGTTCTACTTCAGAAGAATCTCATTCTTCAAACTCTTTTTCCACATGTATCTGAGTAGTCTCTGACTTTTCAGCGCTATCATCGTATTCTTTCTTTGTAGTTTATCTTCTACAAAGATAACATCCCTGCTAATGATCACTTTGCGGGCAGTGGGATCCACAAGCGATACCCCTTTACTCCATCAGCATACCCAAGAATTTGCATTTCTGGATTTGGATCCAGCTTTGAAATTTCTTGGGCGTTGTACATCACATACACAATACTTCCAAATACATGGAGGTTTGAATAATCAACTGGTTTACCAGTCCACATCTCCATTGGTGTCTTCAGCTCTATTGCAGTTGATGGAGCTCGATTCACCAAATAACAGGCGGTATTGACTGCTTCTGCCAGAATGATTTTTCTAGGCCTGCGTCCCTCAACATTGCTCTTGTTCTTTCTAACAAGGTTCTGTTCATCCGCTCTGCCACTCCATTTTGTTGAGGAGTGTTCGCCACTGTGAACTGTCTTTTGATGACTTCTTTCTTGTAAAAGTCATCAAATCTTCGCTTGTGTATTCTCCTCCATTATCTATTCCGAAAACTTGATCTTATTTCCAGAATCAAGTTACACCCGCGCTTTGAAGTTTTTGAAAGTTGAAAACACGTCTGACTTCTTCTTAATAGGGTGCACCCAACATCTCCTGGAGTAGTCATCAATAAATGAGAAAAAGTATTTTGCTCCACCTAGGGACGTTACTGGTGCTTGCCATACGTCAGAGTGAACCAATTCTAGAACACTTTTGCCTCTAGAATTTGATGTGTTGAATTTCAACCAGTGCTGCTTACTTGTTATGCAATGCTCACACAAAGGAAGTGATACCTTTGTCAAGCCTGGAAGTAGCTTTTGCTACACAAGGACTTTCATTCCTTGTTCTGACATGTGTCCAAGTTTCTGATGCCATAGCATTGTCGAATCTGAATACATGAGGCAACAGAGGCATCTGCTTCTACCAAAGTCTCTCCCTTCAGCATGTACAAGTTTGCAGCTATTTTTTCGCCTTTCAGCACCACAAGCGCTCCACGGAACACCTTCATGATTCCTTTCCGTGTCTCAATCTTGCTTGCATTATTATCCAACAATTCGTAAGATAATATTTTTCTTCAGGCCTTTCACGTGCGTACATCTCGAACAACTTAATTGTTCCATCATACATCTTCAATTTGATGGTTCCCATGCCAATGATCTCTAAGGCATGATCATTGCAACTATACACAGATCCTCCTGAGACAGGTTCATAATGATGGAACCATTCTCTTCTTAAGGTCATGTGATATGTTGCTCCCGAATCAATGAGCCATATATCTGCAAATCATTCTTCCTTCCACGGTGGTTGACGCTTCACAGCATAGAGCATCTCCATCATCTGAAGTGTTTGCGGTATTGCCTTGTGGATTGGAGTTTTTATTTAGACTCCAACAATCCTTCTTCAAATGACCATTCTTTCCACAGTTGTAACACTTTAAATTCTTCTTGCTCTTCGACTTCGATTTACCATGTTTGTGACTGCTGCTTTGACCACGTTCTGTTGATCTCCCTCTCATCGTTGTCATCGTTGTCAACGTTTTGCTTGTTGCAGATTTACTTGTCTGTCTTCCTTGTTCTTGCGCGATTTTTCTTGTAGAACAGCAGCTGCAATATCATCAAAGACTAGACTAGTGACATTGTTGCACGAATCCGGTAGACTTTGAAGTAGAAGTTCAGCACGTTCTTGTTCCTATTTTACAGCTTAAGGATGTAAGCTGAGAAATAAGGTGTTCAGTGTATTTAAGTACTCCGCCACTGAAGTAGATTCTGGCATACGGAGAGTGTACAATTTCTCATAAGGAAAATTTTATTGTACAACGATGTGGCCTACATTTGGTGAGATTATCCCATATCTCTTTAGTTGTCTTCTTCTCCTCGATGCTTGACAATACTTCATCTGCTAATGTTAGATGAAAGTTGTCATAGCATTCCCGTCCATCTCGTTCCATTTGATGTCATCTGCGAAATCCACCGGCCTTTCATTGATAGCCGCTAGACACCGTCTTTCCTTAGGATGGCCTTATCTTCAATTTCCACAATGAGAAATTTCTCCCATTGAATTTTCAATATCAAATTTCGTTGCCATAACTCTTTTACGGATAGCTCCCACTATTTCACTATCGTGAATAGTTCTCTGGAACCTTCAAAGAATGAGTAATACTTCTTACTTTCTTATGTTGGAGGATCCACCTTTTGGTGGCAACCACAAAGACAATAGTTGATATTACACACTCAAATCTGGTTCGGATACCAATTGTTGCGGAAGACGGCTATCGGATAGAGCAAAATCGCAACTGATAATTTGAGAAAAAAAAATGAAGATAAAAGAGACACAAAATTTACGTTGAAAACCCCTAAAATTATTAGGGTAAAAAACCACGGGCAATGGTAGAAGAATTTCACTATGAGAAAATAGGAATTATAACCTCTCTCGATCTACCAAGGAGAAAACAATGATAATTCTTCTTGAAAAAGGAGAGAAAACAACTCTCAGAAACTCTCTAAATTCTTCTAGTATTGGAAGAAAGCTAGAATGCTTTGGGATGTTTTTGAAGCTAAATGAACTAGGGTATTTAGTTGAAGCTTTAAGGACTAATTTGTAAATACCCTAAATTACAATGACTAATTGCATAGTTTTACCATCCAAAATTTTCACAATTTGGTGGTCAAATTTGACCATTTTGCCACCCCATTAATGCCACCAAATTGCCACCCATAATGTTGACAATTGATGCAATTTGGTGTGCCAATTTTCAACATTAAATGCAGACATAATTATAGGAGTATAAAGAAACATATACGATAAAAACAAGGATTTTTCATAGAAGCTTTAAAGAGAAAATGAAAGAATTTCCATAGCAACTTTTGGCACAAATAGCTAGTATTTTGGCCATTTTCATAAGGACTATAGGTACCTGCTTGTTTGCTAATATCAAGAGAGGGGCTCCCTGCAGATCGTGTCTAAGAACTTTCTCTAGACAAAAGGGCAAAAATATGAGTAAACTCTCATATACGCCATCACAAAACTGTAGTCAATACCCTATACCAGAAGAAACCCAATGTTATTAAACAATTAGATATACTTACCAAGTGCATATTTTGAATCTTCGAAACGAGAAGGGCAGCAGCATCTTATGAATACCACAGCATGAACCTCTTCATAGTATTTCTCCCAGACTGAGCGAAGGCCAGGCTGGGAAAGATAAAGGAAGAGGAACTTCGTCACATACTGAGCTTGCTTTGGATATTGAATCATGCTTGAAAACATAAAAGAAAATGCCAAGCTTTGGCATCAAACACTGAACATACATTTCAATAAAAGTCGAGCAATGTGGTCTGAGAAGTTCTATTACATACATTGTAGCGGAACAAGTTATAGAATGAAAGATTTTGAATGGATGAAACTCAGACGTAGGCAAGTAGCATCATAAAAGCATGAGTTATATATGCATAATGCATAATAACAAGGATCGATCCCTTCCCTTAAAGAATCAACCCATTCCCTTAAAGGACGATCCTTTTATTACAATGTCAATTCCCTTAAAGGATCGATCCTTTTATTACAATTGTCAATTTTTTTTTAAAAAAAAGAATTGATCCCTTTCAACAAAGGGTTGATCCCTTGTGCATTAAATGTTTTGGTTGTAGGTAGCGACTATAATGATCTCCAACTGCTCCAAACGGCTAGAATTAATGGAGAATATATAAATTAAAGGTAAAAGCTTCCCAAGGTCATCAAGAATATTGAACCAATCCAACATCAAAGCTTAGTTTTGTGCTTAATTGTAAAATTCTTTGTTGTAAACACACTTGTGAGCTACATTGTTTATTTTGCTCAGATATGATTTGGGTGAGAGCTTAATTAGTGCAAACTTATTTGGCTTTGTGAGGTTTTTCTTTAGTTTGCTAAATTTGTAATTACTCTTTGGGAGAGAGTGTATTCAAATTTTTGGGGTATAAATCTTGAAGTGTTTGTAAGGTTACACCTTGTCCTTAAAGGTAAGCAAATCTAGTGGATTTGAGAACTCCTTAGTGTGGATGCTAAGGTAGTGGATGTAGACTTCGTTTAAAAGTCAAACCACTCTAAATCGTTGTGCAAAAGTTCTATTTTTTGATTGCTTCCACCAAACTTTTTAAAAAGTCAATTCACCCCTCTTAGCATCTTTGGTTGTTCGTACGAGCTCAACAACTGATAATTATTGTTTTAATTAGGGTAAACTACATTGGTAGTCCCCAACTTTCAGAGTACTTGTATTTCCGTCATCAAATTGTTAAAACTTATACTACAATCATTAAACTTTCAATTCACTTTAATTACAATAATTTGGCATGCTAATTGTAGGTTTTTTTTGTAATTTATATCATCCAATAAGATGGAGACATATACCATCATCTTATTCGTGAAAAATGATATAAATAAGAATGCACCTAGTGAGGATCAAACCATGAATATTGGGTTCTTAAGTTGCAATGTCTAACCCTCATATCTATGTTTTTCGACGTAATTTTTCAACTATATATGTTTATAGTTATAAGGGTCAAATTAATAAAAAAAATAAAATATAGAGACTAAAACATTAAAAAAATCAAATAAAAATAGTGTAGAAACTTCACCAAAATAAAACATATGACTAAATTTAAAGTTTTAAAATGAGATAGGCCTAAATAGGGTTGTTGAATAATTGGGCATTTTGTGCATTCTCATAAATTTAATCCGAATTAACTCTTGAGACCTATAAGGTCCATTTCCCCCTTAATCAAAGACTTTGTAGGGTAGCTATCTAAAAGTCATTAAGAATTGGGCAATTTGTCCACTCCCAAAAATTTAATCCCAAAATAACTAAGACATATGTTCCATTTCCCCCTTAATCAAAGACCGTGTATGTTAGGTATCACAAAGTCAATAAGATTGTATTAATATATCTAAGTTAATTACACCACACATCCCTGAATTATGACCATCATTCTAAATTAATCCTCAAATTCTTAAATCTTTTAATTTTATTCCCAAACTATAACACTTATTCTAAATTAGTCCCAAACTCTTGAACATTTTAATTTTATCATCAAATAATGTCACTCGTTTTAAATTGATCCATAAACTTTTGAATATTCTGATTTCATTTTCGGACGAAATGACATTCTTCGTAACATAATTAGCGTTATTATTAGAAAATTATTAACTTTTGATGTGAAAAAAATATAATACACATCGATATTGCATGATAATTAATAATTTTTATAATAGTTTATTAGTAGGGATACATTTTTTAAAATATTGGTGTTATATTCAAATGTCGATTAACTCAACAATAATATTAGAATGGTAAAAAAATTAGAGATCAATTTAAAATAAGAATCATAATTTAACAATATGATGTAATTAATTTAGGATTGAATTAGTGATAAATTATAGGAAAATATAAGGAAAAAAATAAGACACAATACATAATATAAATGAAAAAATAATTAAAATATGACCTAAAATAACATAAATATGAAACAATACAATATAATATCATGTTAATCTCTATAAATAAATTATTAACGTGTCAAAATTTTATACAATTTATTTATAATAGAAGGTTAATTAATATTCTAGTTAATTTTCAGTTTCATTGAACTTATAAGTGCATAAGTGTATGACGTGAGCTTGTTACCTCAGGCGTTAGTTGATCCATCTATTATCCACTCATTAGGTTATTGTCTATTTGTCTTATTTTGATTAATGAAGTTATGTTCACTAAATAAACCTAGTTTATTAGTATTTAATTTTCGTATCAATTTAGCCCTTAAAATTATTTAATTGTGTCTTTCTATACCATACTCTTAACTTAAAACCCTAAATTATAAACCCAAGTTATACTTTAGAGTTTATGGTTTAGATGTTATGGGGTTATGGTTTAGGGTTAAGATTTATAATTTAAGGTTTTAAGCTAGGTGTAGGGTATAGAATAATACAATCGAACAACTTCGAGGGTTAAATTGATGTAAATACAATAGGGACGAAAGTGATAAATTAGACCTATTACAAAGACAAAAGTTATCCCTTTGCCAATTATTTATTATTCAACCCAACAGACACACTGGTCTCGTAGTTAGGCTCTGGCCCATTAATCTGTCTATGGAAGAGAACATCTAAAACTCCCAAGGGAGCCGTAGTAACACAACAAGTAAACCACAGTTTCGAATTTCCAGGCCCAAGTTGTCCATATCACTCGGGCAAACTTAAAGGTCTGAAAACAGATGAAAATCACTTGAATAGACTCACCTCTTGCACGTGTGTGCATCACAGAGAGAAAAACAAAGAAACAAAAAGCATCACAATATCACAAGAAAGATGCATAAGCCACAACAAACATATATAATCTCCCCATCCATTTAAGGCGAACGAAACAGCCTGCGTGACACCTACTAAAAACTACCATTCAATACTACAGAGACATTGCCTTGTGAGAATTGAATTGAACTGACCAGAATTTAAACATCAAAATTCCCTAGCAGTAGCACTCTCCCCACTGCCCCACATCACAGTTTTTAATTAAATAAAGGTCTAATAACACTTTTGACCTTTAAACTTTTTTAAAAAAATCATTTCAGTCCTTAAACGTTTGTCTGAATCTTTGAACTTCTTTCTTTTTGTGAAATTATAAGACCACTTATTTTTTCTAATTAATTCAATTTGATAAAAAAATAGAAGTTTGAAGGCCAAAGAGATGAAAAAGTTAAGGACTAAAATAATTTTTTGAAAATTTGAGAGCCAAAATGTAATTAAACCTTTAACAAAAGTGTTGCATGTTCCTCCACAAAGGTGGATGACTGTCCGAGAGTGGTCCAACACTACTTATTACAAGGACGGCGAAATTCACCGTCCTCACTCAGTCCCTACACGCCATTTCATTGGCTGCGCATGAGGATAAGTTTTAAAACGATCTTTACACAGCAAACAGCTTTACAATTGTTGCATATTAAATAAAGGAGAAATTCAATCAGCATTTATCCATCGGTGTTTGCTTAGAAAACCTCGTTGGAAACCATGTGAGCACTGACACCTGACACTGGCTGCTATTAGCCACGAACCCAAAACTCCAAATTCTTATATTTGGGTTTAAGAATTGACTATTAGGCTGGGTTATCCTGCCAAACATACTAAAACTTTATCTAAATTTTCATTGGTCCCAAATTCTAAAATCCTCAAAATATCAATGTGGTACATAAACAATAGGCATTTGATTGGAACTCGTCGGGGTGAGTGTGAGTCAAGGCTTTTTAAGAATAATATTGGGTCGAGTTATGGGAAAAATACTCGAATCAAGAATAATAATATGATTCTTTTAATAGAATAATATAATTCACCTTTATATATTTGAAGATAATTGTTATAATATTTTCTATCTATATTTTTACCTTAAAATCATGCTATATTTCAAGTCAGGTGAACATTCCTAAACTCGAGTTGAATTAAACAATTAAATGAAAGGAATTGTACTCAATTCCAGTTTAAGTGATCAAAAATTCAACCTTACCCAACCCATAGTCATCCATAATTAAACTAATCAAGATTTTGTATATTAATCTAATCATCAATTTAATATTAAGTGTTTAACTTGAATATAATGTGAATTATATTAGAATATCATATAAAAATATTACATATGTGTGTATCTATTGAATTCTAATGATATTTGTGTATCTATTATATTGATATTTCAAAAATATCTTATTAAATTTTAATGATGAATTTATTAAGTAATTTCAATGATTAAGAAAATATTATTCTTTTAGGAGACTCTAAGTTCAAGTAACCATGTCTATAAAACTTATATACGTTATTAATGATGAAGAAAATTTAATATATAATATTTTTAATCTCTCATAATAGTAATAAGTTCTAATATGTTATCTTTTCTATTACATTAGTTCCAAACTAATTATATAACAAATATACATACTTAAATTTTAATAATATGTATTAAACACACTCCATGTATATCCGAACCGATATTTATTAAATCTCACAAGCTAAGGGTGGGTCAAGAGAGAGGTGATAGCACATGCACCAACGTGTTTCCACACATATTACAGGGCAAATTGGCGGGGATTTGACCTACACTAAAGCAGCCAATAATAAATGTTAAGGTCTTTCTAGCATAGCTGGAAGTAATGAAGCTCTCGTTAAATATGGGTCAGATTTGTGGAAGTTAAAGGGTCTCGGGCCATCGCTGTATCTCATCAAATAATTCATAAGGCAAACCATCATTACCATCATTATATACTTGAGTTCATTCCAAATCCAACTAAACATTGAAATTCCAGCAGAGGTGTTCAATCGGTTAAAACGATAACCGACTGAACTGAATTATCATTAATAGAATGAATCAACTTTTTTTTAACCGCTAACTGTATCAACTTTTTTTAAAAAAATATTAACCGAACCAAATAAAGTTAAGTTGTTTCGATCGGTTAACAGAATTAACCGAATTTTTTATAATTTTTAATTAAATTAATTTAAATATAATATAAATATTTTTTAATTTGGGTTAAAATTTAATTAGGTATTAATAATTTTATGAGTCTAGTGTTGTTAAAAAATAATTGAGTCTTAATTCTTAATGATTTTGAGCTTAAAATATGTATTTAATATATATAATATATTTAATAATTTCGGTTAATTAATCGATTTCAAACCAAATTAACTATTAACGAATATTGAAAAAAACATTAACCGTTTCACGACCAAACTAATTCGATGGTCGACTGAATTAATCAAACTATTCAATTCAATCGGTTAATTAAGTTAAAACTAAAAAATCAACGCCTTAAATCGTAATCTAATAAATTGTCAAATCAAGGGTTAAAATGTAATTTGCAATAATATTTTTATGATTATATATTTATACCTGCCCACCAACAGACCTTCGATAACTTTAAATTATGCGGAATCTAATATCATAATTTTATAATATTTAAAGTGCTTCCAATTTACGGGTAAATTACGCATTTAGTTCTTAAACTAGTAGTTTTAGCTCATTTAATATTTAAAGTTTCAATTTTTTCAAAATCATACCTAACATTTAGTTTTGCTTCATTTTAGTAACTGTCGTTAAAAACTTAATGCCTTTAGTACATAAACTATTAATTTTAGTCTGTTTAGTACCTAAAATTTCAATTTTTTCAAAATTTAATGTTAAATTTGAACATAATGCTAAAATAAAACAAAAACTAAAGTTTAGGTATGATTTAAAAAAATTGAAAGTTTAAATATTAAAATGGATCAAAAGAGATAGTTTAGGTACAAAACACATAATTTACTCTAATTATTTTTAGGAAATAATTTTAATTAACATATTATTGAGAATATTATATTATTATTCAATTCATTGATAATATATAAAATTACAACCATATACACAAACTAAAAATGATTTGAACATAATATTTCTATTAATTTTTTTATAAAATATTTTTATTAAATTTCATAAGAAACATTTCATTAATTGTACTCCTTTAAATATTATTTTAATCCCATTTCTGGGTTTTGATGCAACGGACACTACCAATTTCAAAATGCCCTATGCTTCCTGTAGTATAATACATCTTATATTCAATACTTTTAAAAACTAATAATTTTACACGAATCTAATGATCTTTGTGGTAAATAAATTATTATTATTCTTGAGGACCTGGTTCAAATACCATCGATATCAGATATATAAATGTTCAATATCAAAAGATTAAGGATTATCTTTAAATATATATTATCTTGACTTATCTCATATGAATAAATAATAATAATAATAATAATAATAATAATAATAATTCTTTCAAATCCACTTAATTTTCTCGATATTTAATAAAGCACGTTCTTCAACTATAAAAAGGAATAGGAAGATGCTTTAATGATATGATAAGTAACAACAAAGTGCTAACTCCTTACCAATTTTGCTTCGCTTTTCATTTGCTTTTTTTTTAGTTGTTTTCTTGTCATTATTACAAAAGAATAATATATTTACTATTAAATTTTGTATAATAAAATTTATTAATTAATGGCTTAATATCAAACAAGTGCTCAAACTATATGTTTTTCTCAAATAGGTGCTTAATCTATTTTTTAACTCATTCAGGTACTTAACGTTTCAAACGTTACTTATTTAGGTATTCCGGCCGTTAATGGCATTAATTTCCCCAGTGAAGTGTGTCACAATATGGTGATTTAAAAATTTATTTTTTGAAAAAATATTAAAAATATTATTCTATTTATAAAAAAAACCTAATTTCTCTTAAATTATAAAATAACCCCAAAATCCTCAATACTAACCTTAACCTACCATTGTCATCCATTTTTACCACTACCACCGCCACTAATGTAATATCTGTCATCCTCCTAGTCATACGCCATTGTATTTGTCGTCGATTAACCGTCAAAATAACATGGGATGGCAATTTTCAACCTAGGGTTTGTGGAGTATAAAACGTCTATTCTTCGTCAATCAGTCACGATTTCATAAGGTTTTAGTTGTCTGGGGAGGGGAGGTTAGGTGGAGCTTCATCGACGACAAAGGGTAGCGGTCGACGTAAGTTTAGGGGTTGAAATGAAGGTTTTCAAAATTTGGGTTTATTTCAAAATTGTGTTTTCTTTTTTTTAAAACATATATAGTTTTAATTTTTTTAATTTTAAATAAAATTTTTAAATTTATCAGATTGCTACAAATGCCACTTAACGAGGAAATTAACACCGTTGACGTTCCTTGCTGCAAACAAAGAAAAATACTTTCCAAGCCCGAAGCTTTATCACTTAGAATTATGGTAGATCTCTTTTGATTAATAAAATTATAAAGAAGCTTCTTTATTTGCTCTGTAATGCACTACGTTTTAGTTTGACTCTAGTCATTCCATTTGACATTTCTTAACACCTGCATCTCCAATTTCCTCAACCAAACTAAAGGAATCCAACACTTCACTACCCTTTTTCTAGTTTTCAAAGCTGTGGATTAACTAAGTTTGTCATTCAGAATCCCAATGCATTGAGTGGGATTAACGGCAAACATTCAGCAGAGAAACTTAAGCATTTAAACTACCGAAACATGTTTAAGTCATGGAGGAGCGACAAGAAGAAGATCAAAGTTGTATTCCAGTTGCAGTTTCAGGCAACTCAGGATATGCATGACTATTAAAGAATTTAGAGTTACGAGTTTTGGAAAGATCTACCTGATTCGCCCGCTTGTTTTCTTCCAGGTGCCGAAGTTAAAAAGTCGGGGGTGACGATAGCGTTGGTGCCGGAGGATGTGGGGAAGCCGACGCTGAGATTAGAGAAAGTTTCTGTTCAAGATGGGAGTTGTTTGTGGGAGAATCCTGTTTATGAAACTGTGAAAATGATAAGGAGATGAAAACAGGGAAATTGAGTGAAAAAATTTACCATTTCGTTGTTTCGAATGTATGCATATTCAGAAATTTGCTAAGCCTTTGTTCCTCCATTGCTTTCAGTGTCCACTGGTGACTGGTTTTTGCTGAATTTTTGTTCTGGGTTGTTGCAGGGATCTTCAAAAGCAGGGTTTCTTGGTGAAGCTTCGATCGATTTTGCTGATTTTGCAGCTGAAACTGAACCTGTTACAATCTCCCTGCCCCTTAAGTTTGCCAACTCCGGTGCCATTCTACATGTTAGTTTCTCTCTCATTGTCACCCCTAAAAAAAACTTCTGTTGATTTCAAAATCTAATATTGGCATCACTGTAACTTGGTTTTGAAATTCATGGTGATCCATAGGTGACGATTCTAAAATTGAGGGAGCAGAAGATCAGAGGTGATACAAGCATTAATAATCCATATCTAGTCATTCACTATTTCTATTTGCCTATATGTAATTCAACTTTTGATATCAGATATATTCAAGATGTGGAGATTTGACCATTTCCAGGGAGGGAAGCCTGCACAGCCAAGGCATGAATTACAGTGACAATCTCCAAAATTCAACAGAGGTAAGTTCGAGGTCCCCACTTGTATAGTTTAGCATGAATGATTTGGTTAAAGCAACCCTGAAATTACTACCTGGACAGATGGCTGTTTTATGCAAGCTTACAACTAAATTGTTCTTAATTTTACACAGGATGGGGGCTTGGACACTGCCGCATTATTTTCACCTCTACGGAAAAACTCGATGCCCAGAGCAGCTGATACTGCATGAATAAAAAGAACTTGCATCGGAGAACAAACACGGATTGGTCGGGCAGTTCAACTTCAGATGGAAGTTTAGCTGAGCTAGCTAATAGCCAGAAGACATCCCAAGAGAATGGCACAAGGGATCAGGAGATCCTGTCGAGAACTCAGAAGTGAAAATGCTATGTTATCGAGGCAGGTAGAAGTATCGGAATTAGAGCTGCAGTCTCTTAGGAAACAGATTTTGAAGGAGAACAATCGGACCCAGGATCTGTCGAGACAAATTAGCGGCCTCAAAGAAGAAAGAGATGCAGTGAAGATGGAGTTTGAACGGCTCAAGTCAAAGAAAAATATGGATGAGGAAGTAAGTGAGAGTGGATCAGAAGATGAGAATGAGGGTCAAGGATCTGCTAAAAGAAATAGGCAGGAGCTCGAGCACGAGAAGGAGTTGAATGCAAATCTCCGTTTGCAGCTGCGGAAGACAGAGGACTCAAATTCTAATCTGATTCTTGCAGTGAGAGACCTCAATGAAATGCTAGAGCAAAAGAACAGGGAAATAGCTCGCCTCTCCAGCCAGATTGAAGCAAGTATGAGTGACGAAGAGGCACGTTCGAATGAAAAACATGATGCTGATGAAATGCACATTCTGAAGCAGACAATCACAGACCTGAATGCGGAGTTGGAGTTATACAAGAAACATAAGGAGGAATTAGAGATGCATATAGAAGAACTGAGCCAGGAAAATGACAAAATGTTCTCACAGTTAAAGCAAAACCAGCAACAAGAAGCAATGAAGACAGAAAATGAGAACTCAGAATATTTGGCTACCATAAATGAACTTGAATCTCAAGTGCAAAGACTAGAGGATAAAATCAAGCAGCAATCTGAAGACTACTCTGAGTCTTTAATCGCCATTAATGAACTTGAAGGTCAAGTAAAGGAATTAAGCAAAGAACTGGAGAACCGGACACAAGGGTTCAAAAAAGAACTTGATGCGATGATACACTCCAAAACTGAGCAGGAACAGAGGTCTAACAGAGCAGAGGAGGCCTTAAAAACAACAAGGTGGAAAAATGCTGCTAATGCCGAGCGGCTTCAGGAAGAATTTAAAAAACTCTCAGTTGAAATGGCTGGTAGGTTTGATGAGAATGAAAAGACGACCATGAAAGCAGTTGCAGAAGCGAATGACCTGGAGGTACTAAAAAGAAATCTCGAAGAAATGCTCCAAGAAGCCAATGAAGAGCTCAGGCTACTTAAAGATCAGACTGCGACCGAACGAGAAGACTTTGTACCAACTGGATCTCAGAGAAAAACAAATAGCAGAAATGTCAAGGGAACTTGATGATAAGACTGCACAACTTGAATATGCGCAAAAGCAAGAGAAAGGAAGGCAGGAGGCTTTCTCAAAAGAAATTCAAATTCTCAAGACCGAGATCGAGAAGCTCGAAGAGCAGAGAAGCCAATTTTCTGATCAGGCCAAGCAAAGTGATGAAACCAAAAAGTGAAGACGTCAAATGAAAAAACTGAGATGCTGATACAAAGATGGAATAAGAAAGAGATGAATTGGAGAAAAAAATCGCTTCAGCAAAGAAGGAAACAGAGAAAGCACAGAAGCAATTAATTAGTACAAGGTCTTTGAAGGATAAAAAGGAGATGGTGATCTCAAATTTGCAGTCAGAAATGGAGAATATTAAGGGGAATGTAATGACTTGAAACATAGATTGCTCCGAGAAGAAAGGGAGAAAGAAAAACTGAGAAAACAGGTATCTCAATTAAAGAATGGCCTACAAAGAAGGAAGAAGAAGTCAGCTATACAGAAAGAACTCAAAAGTACCAGTGGTCAAATGGACATCACTGCAAGGAGTGGCCACTCTGCCGTGGCACCTCAAGAGTCCAAAGATATCTAGTTTGCAGGAAAAAATGAGGTTACTTAAGGTAGCTATTCTAATAGAAGGATTAGAGACTAAAATAGTGTAATTATGCATGGAAAGATTATATATATACGTCATATTTAACAAACATCAATGGTCGAAGAAAACTGCGTTGGTATATAATATCCTTTATCTAACCATGAGAGTTTACATTCTACGTTTCATCCCATCAGTACATCCTACACGATATAAAAACTTTTGCTTCGTTCATCAATAGCAAAGATTAATAATTGGATAATCTTTGGCAGGAACAGATAAACCTCATGGAAGCTGCATTGAAATCATCAACAAATTCAGCTCCAGAGAAGGGAAGTAACCTCAGCAATGATTGAAGAGCTAGAAAGCGTCATGGAACAACTCAAAATATGCCATTGTTCTTCTGCAGATCAGTGTCAAAAGGTTTTGAGGATTACAATTACGAAAATACTTTGGATAATATCGTTTTGTGATTTGTAATGCAAGTAGACAGTGATATGTTAGTTTCATGAAACAATCATAGATATAGTATTGCAGAGATTAGTAACACAGTTCTATAAACACAGAATGACCTTCTTAGTAAGCAGTAATGATACATAAGAAATATAGTCATACATATAGGTTGTCACATCAAAACTATATTTATCAATGCATTAATGAGACAGAAGTTGCTTTAATTCTAGACCTTCGCAATTGAAGTTTGATAAAGGTTACTTATTGTTAATAAAGGTCACTTGTATCATAGTTTTAATGGGACAGAAATTGCTTTAGTTCTAGACTGTTACCAGTGTCAAGATTAGCAATGTTGAAAAATACAGGAACAAGGAAAGTTGCGAGACAAGCTCCATTCGAAGATGACCACTGCTGAAGGCAAGTGTTCCTCGACAATAGTGGTACCAGTTGAAAGGTATGGCTATTTGTCTCAAGAATTAAAGCTAATTATTAACCAATATCTTTACTGTGGATGGAGTTCTTTGACTGATCATTTATGTTTCCTGCCTATGAAAACAACAGTGATGCTAATATTGCTGAATTGCTAAGTGAAATGGAAGGTCTTAAGGAAAGGAATAAATCTATGGAGCGTGAGCTAAAGACATGGAAGACAGATATTCAGAAATAAGCCTCAAATTTGCAGAAGTGGAAGGTGAACGACAGCAACTTGTAATGACAGTGAGAAACCTTAAGAATGGCAAGAAGAACTAGCATGTTCAAAGGCGCGGTATGGTATGTTGGACAAAGAACACTAAGCAGGGTGAAGCAGCTGATCCTCTAAAAGGAATACGTGTGGTGTTAAATCGAAGTCCAATCAAGAATCTTTATCATATGAACTTGTGAAATAGGATTCATCCATCTGTTGCTCATCTATCCTGTTAGGAACACTAAAAATTAGATTCAACCAAGTTGATCGAAGCTCAAGCGGTAAGTTTGGATATTGAGGTTTTAAATTTTAGATACCTAGAGACCTGATAGAAATATAGGAACTGATTTCTGCCTCCTTCATTTTTCTGAATAAATTAAATCTAGAATTAATTTGTGGAAACAGCACTAATAAGTCAAGCATGTCTTTTCCCCCAGTCCTGGTACTTTTCTTCAAGCTAACAACTAATTTCAAGATGGAGCTTTTCTATTTCATTGGGTGAATTTTAATCTTAATATCAAAGATAAAATTAAAACAAAAAAATAATCATCCCAACTAACAAACAAGCGCACATCACACCTGACATCATTAATGTTAAATCAATAGATGCTTATGTATCATATCACATCTGCCGTAGGCCAGGCCTATTCACATACAGCTGAGGGGTTGCTGATAAGCATTTTGAAGATTCAATCATGGAGTTGTCTGATAAGCATTTTTATAAAAATAATTGCCTATGGGTTTACTCATTCAAATAATGGCCATCATATATTCGTGGCATACGGAATGTGCTATTTGCAGCTTACCATTGAGCCGTTTGCGTACATTCTTGAAAAATGTGTCACAACTGCACCAAGTTCATTGAATATTTAAAGAACGCTCATTAAACAAGTATTTAAATAAGATTGCTTATCTCTCTTAAAGCTACTTTCTGCCAGAAAATGAAATGCTGCGGTATAATGTTCAAGACCAACCTGCTAATTCCAGAAACGGATCTACCCCCTTTTGTTTCAATCATGATCACTAATAGCGAAGCTTTTTGCTCAAACCATGTGCCCCTCCTTCACTCCAACCAGCTTAGTTTGGCTTCCACTTCCATTTATTTCAAAAGATAAAGTCTAGAGGAGAAAAGTTGACGGTTTCAATTGCACAATATGCAGTTGTATCAATAGTACACGTCAAATGATACAAAGGTAGTTTCAAACCTGTCTTGCTCTCTTATCAGTGGGTCGATGTTTGAACAGGGAGGATGAATTCTCTTTGTTCTTAGATGATATGGTTGCTTGCGGACCTCTTTTCTGCTTCCTTTGTTCTAGTATTTCCTAGGAGTGTTACCTCCTTGGTATTGAAAATTCAAGAATTGAAGGATTTCTTCTCTGCGGAGCTTTTGCTATATTTCCTATCTCCCAAAGGATGAAGCAGATGTATCAGAGAAAGATTCTGCTGACGTAATCTGCTCTTCTCCCTGACTCTGTTAAGAAATTCTATCGTCCAAGGTGAACCTTGTTGTGGATTTTGAAAGAAGGCCTTTTAGAGTGAGTTGCACTATGATTTGATGCGTCATTTTTTAGCAAATCTTTGCAAGCTGCAGATCGAGCTACAACATCCCGTATGGGTTTTCTTGGTTGCTGGGACCTTTATCTGGATTACATTAGTTCCTACGAAACTTTGTCTAGGACATGTTACAGAACTCAACTATCTGAACCAGCTTTGATCTCCGAAACATATGGGAAAACAGTGTGACTGCCTTTGGAAAATGACAACCTTCTAGCAAATTCGGACTTTCTAGTAGAATCCTTCTCTATCTCTGACACCAAAGAGGAGAAAGGACTAGAGTTACCAAGCAAGAGAAACCCTCACCAGACATTGGACGGTCAACATGTCAGAAACTTCACCTAGAAGTTCTTCATGCCGATTTTCAAAGTCATTAATGTTTTTCCAGTCCAAACTATTCAGCATAGCCATATTTTCTCCCAGATTGCAACCCCATGTATTATCTTTCAAGGATTCACTGAGTTTGGGCCTCTTTGCCTCTTTTAACATCTTAGGACCTTCATAGATGTGAGAATCATATTGCTCAAAATCTTGAGGGGGGAAATCATATTCCTGCTTTTGATCAAATATATCATTTAAAGATGAACCGGCCTTTTGTACTCCTGGGACATCTCAGAACCTGTAGACATCCACGAGTCACATGACTTCGACAATCCAGAAGGATGCAGGAAATCTTCTTTGCATTGGTTCAAAGGCTCAAAATGCAGGGTTTCATCCATAATTGTGCTGATTTTATCAGGGCTATTTATGCGTTTGCCTTGTTTCCTTTAGAACCAACATTATAATGACAATTGTCTAAGTTAGGAACAGAAGATACAGAAGAAGAGCAGTCTGTCATTACAGATTTTGGGTCCTCCGCTCACCGTACTTGCACAAAGCACTGAAAAGAGCAATACTCTCGTCTGGTACACCGTAGCTTTGAACCGCATGAATCCTGCGTTCATGTGACCACTCAAGGAAGTCAATGAGCATTCCCCCTGAAGAGAGTATTGCATGAGCCGTCAAAGGATTAACTGAGGGAAATCTAGTGAGGAATGATTCCGCAAGAGTTTCTGAATCAGACATCTTAGGATACAAGCCTCTGGTCATCTTAGCAGCATAGTCAATGCAGTTCAGTATTATTTCATCAGTTGTTTCAGATGAATAAGAGCAAAATAGCTGGAAGTCAATCCCCAAACTTGCTGCTGCTGCATAGAGTCCAGCTGAGGATTCCATTACAGTAGAAAGGAAGCCATTGTCTCCCTCGAAGACCTTGAACAGAATGTAACATACTAGTAATTCAAATTTCAAAGAACAATAGTGTAAAGTTTAAAATAGTTCACAATTTCCATCTTTACCGGAGCGACATGTCCCATACAGAATTAACAAAGTTGCCCACCCTATGGTCCATTTAATTTTCAACCTTGGCCATAAGAAAGTCCATGCTTAAAGTGAACAATCAAGAACATCAACTATAACTACTTTTAATCAGCTGAGTTTTTACCCAGCCGACAAAAGACGGCTACAGATGTGAATAAGCGGCACCAAGTTGAAATTTTTACTTTTGAAGTTGTTTTTGTATGTCACTGATTACTTTGAAAATCTCTTATATCAAGGCGACGTAAGAAATGACTAGAAGCAAATTAAAAAAAATTCGCTAGAAGAACAATAAACCTACCCAAAATTATTGATGGAAAGAAAGGTACTAGCAAGCATAAACTTAGGTTTATCTGTTTCTAAGTATATCAAGATCCCAGAAACAAAAACTGGCGTTTATCTTCTTGAAACTTGTGCACTCTCTTATTCTGAGTTGTGAAGACATGAAAGTCAAAGTTCAAAAACCGATTTAAGTTGTGGAAATTACCAGGAAACAGCCGCTGAAAGCAAAACTCAGCAACGTTAAAATATTAGTTGCAATATTCTCGATGCACAATTGTAAGCACGAAGATGCTTCATCCAAAGTGGCAGTTTTTCTTCCGATGTTTCTGCAATCATACCATACCAAGCAAATTGCAGAGCTAATTATGATATCCACAGGAAGATTTGAATCACGTTCAACTACTTGAATTCCTTCTTTCTCCATTGCAAGAATATTTTGATATGTACTTCTTCTGGATACAATCATTTCCTTATCAAAGTTTTGCATGTTCACAATAATTACCATGTCCGCCATTCTCTGCAAAGTTAGCTCGGTGTCAACTGCAACTGGCTGAGGCATACACTGTACTTCTTTATCCCCACTTTTGACAGACCCCTTATTATGTTTGTCTTCAATTGGTACAAAGTTCAGTAGGTCCTCCAACTTCTCATAATTCACATTGTCGGGGCCCAAGATTGAACAAAACTCCCCTTCCTAAACATTAGAAGCATCATCAGAGTATGTCTGTAATTACCGCTTTGATATGATGATCAATACAATTACATGAAGAGTTCACAACATGAGAGAGGCAGCTAATTCCACAATGAAATACTTTTGCTTGTAAGTTTTAGAACTTATCCCTTACATCAGTCCCATTCCAATTATGTGATGTAGATAAGGAATTTGTAATTGTTTCGTTCTTATGGAGTGAAAAGGATATCTACTTCAATAGTCAAGCACCTCTATGGCAAATCTTCTATGCATTCCAATCCGTCCTAATGAAATTTCTCAGCTTCACATACTCAAGCAACATGCTTAAATTCACAGTCTATACTCCAGGGGGTGGGGTGGAGGATTCAATCTTTTACATGCAGTATTTTGTTCCTATTGTTCACTCTAACCAGATATTTCAACTTTGACGCAGAATTGATATTTCCATCTGTTTATATGAATCAATATCTTTTGGACTCGGTATTACTAAAGTTAAACATTGGCCTTTTAGTCCTAATTTTATTCAATTTTGTTACACAAAACGTGAGTCCTTGAATAAAACTAAAATAACAAAAATAGTACTAGATGCAAGCATTTGGTTCAGTAGTTGGTTCATGATCCCTACAGAAAAGGGCAGATTTTAATCTCCCCTTCCCTAATTCAAAAATTACAGGAATAGAAGCAACTAGCAATTGAAGTTAATCTCTTACAAACACATGAAGTAAAGATATCATCAATTAATAGATTAACATTAAGGAAGAAGCGACTTACCATCAACTTCTTTTTAGTCTGGGGAAGATCAACCCCTTCACAGAGTGCTTTGGAAGAACTAGAGGCATCCAGTTCAATCTTCAGAAAGTGAAGATGAGTCGAGCCAACTAACTTGGGGGTAAAAGAAGATACTCTAGAGCCACAAAAGCCTCCATATTCCACGATAAGGTTGAACTTGTTGAATGGAAAATATGCAGAAACATTCCTTGAAGAGAAAGAAAGAAATATCACATATAGCTTCATAACTCCGCAGAACAAGCATACTCTTAAGTATCAGGAGATGGGCCCACCCAATTCAGAGTCCTATCTTTCGTTTCCCATAATGTGCATGTGTTGCATTCTTAATCCCTGATTTAGGCTTCTAAAGTTGGATAAATTGCCAAAATATCCCACATGCTTTTGCTATTAAAAATAATGCAATTAACCTCCATGGTTTTAAACTAATGTAAAAATTTGTTGAATCCCAACAATTTCTCCGAAATTTAGTGAGCATTAACAACCTTATCTAGGAATATTTGTGCATTTGCTGAATATAGTAGTCTCCTGACCAATCCTCTAATAGTTACTACATGCATATCGCTTAAGTAGAGAACTAGGACTAAGTCATTGAATTCATGAGTACAAATCTGCATTAATGGGGACTAATATGACAATGAGGTTAGAAACATGTACAACATCTGTGGATTCAAGTATCAAGAATTCCTTCAATAACAGTGTAAACATTGCTTCCTCAAGCCAACCCATGAGTTACACAAATATCGCAATTTTTTTTTATAAGAAAAATAAGATCCGAATTTCAGGAAATTGAACCCGACGTGAAACGCACAAATATCGCAATTGAAATGTTTGTTTTATTTCCTATGTCTAAAACAACTTTATTAAGTTGATCCTTTCACAGAGAAAATTGAAAAATCTTATGTAGCATCAAAAGTGAGTTATTTATGAACATTTTGCAAAAAATATACCACAATATATTAGATATTGAAGGTTTGGAACTTACTCCTGAGATACCAACCAACAGTTGGAAATCCGCTGAGAATCCATCTTATAGGAATTTGATGTATCTGCATTTGTGCAGAAACCTGATAACTCATTCCAGGATAATCCCATTGACATCAACAAACTCTTCAAGGACCACCAGAAAACTTGCTCTGCCATGATCAACACCTTTGAATTACCTGAGCTGGGTTTTGATTGTAAAATTTTCTGTATAACACAGAGTGAGGGATGTGATGTGATTATTTCCTTCTCAACATTGCCACGAGCATCCTCAATCAAAGAATGAAGGTAATTTAATCTTGACTTGGTGCAGCCAAGGCTTTGACATAGCTTGTCCACATATAAGTGAGCCGCATGGATGCCATAGAAACACATGTACCAAGCCATTTGCTTAATTGCACACAGCGTAACAAATGCCATAGTGTCTTCATCATTACAGGAAGTACTTCTTCGAGCCATTTTTTTCTTAATACAGTCCATTAACTTTTGTTTTGGAAGGCTAAGCAATTCAAACTTATCTTCTCGTAAAAATGAAATTAGCTCTGTCTCATTCTGCAAGATATCTAGATAGCACTTCTCAAAGTTTTCAATGAGTGCCACAATATCATCTGACAATTTTATATCGTAAACTATGATATCCCACTGCTGCAACAATAGACCAGTGGATGCACATGCTTCAACTGAATGACCAGATGAAATACTGGATAATTCAGCCTTTGGAATGAATGACATGGTTGTAGGTCCTGCAATCTCTCTAGCCCTACCTTTCTGGGGATTCAAGAAAAAGTCAAGATCATTGGATTGTGACATAGTCTTGGAGAGCAATGAAGCTTTCTTGGCATCTTCTGCTAATTGTTCTGAGTTTCCTGGTTTTGGGCATCCATTGTCCTGTAAGTTACTGGACACAGCAGCCATAAGATCATCATTAAGAATAGGAATGTGATCAGAAGTTACATTCGGTACTTCCTCATACTGTTCAGTACCTGATCCTGTTAAAGCATCATCTGAGAAAATGAAGTCAGAAACTAATTTCCCACCTTCAAAAATTTCCTGTTCAAAATCAATGTCGGAAGAATCTATTTCCTGCACCATATTCTGAAACAAAGAATAAACTTTATTGTTGCATCTTTCTTCCTCCAGTATATACCAGTCCAAGTAGATACCATCGGATGCAGATAGGGGCAGCAGCTTTAAATCTGACAGTAATTCATCAACAGCTGTGCATGTTAACTTCATCCTTCCATAATCAGAAAGAACCGGAATAGGCAAAGATTTGAATGTTTCATCTGCCAAAACAAGTTCATGACTAACAACCAATTCACTAAAACTCTTTAGATTCATGTCTTCCCAGAATATATGGTTACATGCTTCTGATTCATGGGTTTTTTCTCTATTCAAAAACACTTCAAAGTTTTGAGACGAGTCCACGTCGAAAATATGGAATTCCTCAAAAAGAACCAGGTTGGTGGGCAAAAAATAATCACCATCCTGTTTATCCATAAAAGGTTTGTAGTTCCTATCAACTTGAGGAGTTTCCACCATGCATATAAGGTTCACATCCACAAACATCTCTGGGAATGCCAGCTCAGGTTCCGGATACAGTTTTGCTAAACAGCGATCAGAAAGAAACTTTAAGATATCATACCCAATAGATCCCAAGAGCTCCTTGCTGTCAGTAAGCAGATTATTTTCTTGAGTCCACAACTGGGATTCAGTGGATTCAAAAACAGTAGAAAGTACATCATCCATAGAATGACTTGTCATGATACCCAGACTTATTTCATCCACCTCCAAAAATGGGAAGGTGCTATGCTGTAAGAGCGTTTGGTCCCCAAAAGAACTATCCTCTTCCAGAATATACTTATTTTGCTCCACGTTGCACTCTGAAATAACATCTTCAACTGTATAAACTGATTCTTGAATCTTGTCAGAAAGCTGCAGTATAGTGCCCATTTCATCCTGAAGAAAGATCCAATTCAAAAGAGGCACCAAATTATTCTAAGCATTTGAAGGATCATTAAATCTACTTAAAGAAACAACATTAATATTCCTTCTTTAAACACTGCAGATCTTTCGTATCAGTTAGCTTTTCCTTTTTGTGAAGAGCATAAGCTGAATATGAAGAAGCATCTTTCTAGTCTCTAGATACTTAAAAGCATTAGCTTACTTAATTTGATAAAATTTAATTTAGCACTTGGATCCAATTCTAAAACAAGCAATACATGAGCTACATATGACCAAAGATGCATGCAGAAAACAAATGGAAAAATAAGATTATAGGACATGTGGAGTAACTGTACAATCATCTGGCAAATTAATACTAACCTGTAAGAGCTGGAATTCACTTTAGGCAAATAAAACAAGATATAAACTTTAATATTTAATATATTTCAGGGAAGGATTAGTAATCTGTTAGTCTGCATCATGAAAGAAGCTGAGACTAAGGATATTGTAGGAAGACTGAAAAGTCCTTTGTTAGTATGATATACTAAGGACTTAAATAAAATACATATTAAACAATAAATTACCATTAACTTATTATTGTCAATCTCTGGAATTCCAGAGAATGTCTCAATCTCTTTCCCGGAAAAGTGAGCCTTATCCTGCAAAGAAATATACTAGTTATAAATTTTCATTTGCGTGCTGTACTGAACCCAGTTTTCAGATACATAATGGACAATTGATAATACCATAAAAGTATCCAGCTCAGGTGATTCAAATAGAATCACGTCAAACCTCCAAACATCATTGTCAGCAGCACAGGTTACATTATCTTTCTGCTGTGGCATGAATTAAGCATTACGAAAGATCCTAAAGAGCAAAAAATAAATCCAAACAAGGTCACCATCATTTGAGAAATTTATTTTAACGCTTTCATAAATCTAACCTCCAGAATTTCAGATCCAAAAGTTCCCCGACTCCATGCTTCCTTCTCCTCATTACAAACCAAAACTTCTTCCTGCACATCAATATAAATAATCATATAGAGTTAAAAAGACCAAGACCGTTTTAGGCAAAGATGCCGAAATAATTTTCCTAGGGATAGTTTCAGGGATTCAGTTCTAAGAGAACCTCAATTATCTTGTTTTTTTCCGACAACAAAATGTTATAACATTAATTTTTCCATAACTAATCTTTCATGATAACCTCACTTCTCTAATGATATTAGTTTTAGTTACTGACCAAAATATTTAGGAACAAATTTACTATAGCAGTTTCACGGCTTCTTTCTATAAAAACAGGGAGAGCAGTATCAGCCAACCAGACATAAAAAATGTTAAATATGAAGCAGAGAAAAATGAAAAGCATTATACATTATTGAATCTAATATTGTTTCTATTAAGAAAATAGATCTCAGTAATTTCCATTCTGGAAGAACTTCTAAGCATCGACAATTCATCGATCAACACACACACACACAGAGAGCTCTCAGTAAATGAATGGCGTTATTTAAACCGAATCTCTTCACCGAGATTTTCGTATTTGGCATCATAATCAGGCTATTTTTCATTTCAAATCAGGTAAAAAAAATTGAAATCGCATTGAAAAACTTAAGAGAACCGAACACATAAGTTTACCTCAGAGAACCTTGCGCCAGCGTTTCCACTTGGAACCCGAGTATCCTCGAAATCTCTAATATCGACATCGATGAACTGAGGAATCGCTTCAGACAAGAACTTGGAGAGAGCGGCGTTGATCGGCAATTGATCTGTTTGGAGCGGGAGGTTGACACTGAGGAACGGATCAAAGTGAAGAAGACCATCGGCATTGAAGTTAGGAACATGAGGAGGCAAGTGAGGAGGTGGCAGGTTGAGGAAGCTTAGGGTTTCGGTCGTAGATTGAGAGGCGCTCAAGTAATCGACGTTGAGAAATCGAGTTCGCATCGCCGGTGGTTTCTACGAGTTGGTTTGGGGTGAAAAGTGAGAAAGGTTTTGGATCGTGAAATTTGAATTGGCGCTTAAAATTTAAATCGTTGGAGTCTGTTTCAGCTTTCTACTTGCATGGATGGCGCGCACCGTTGCTTCATTTTTTTTCCCTTTTTCCAAACGAAAATATGGGCACCGGGTGAGCAGTGATCAGAGGTTTTCCTTAGGACATGGGCTCCGTTTGGGCCTAACTAGGGTCAGGTTATAGAAATTTTGATAATTATTTTTTTAAAATTATTAATTTATGTATATATTAAATTGTATTCAGTATTACTCGATGTTTTTTTTTGTATAATTATCAGTATCTAATCTATTGATCTACTAATTCATATTAGGTACTGTATAGGCAATAGTGACCCTCCCAACCCAGTTTACTCCATTCGTAATCGTTAAGATCTGAATCTTTGACATTGCTTAAAGGATCTAGTGTCTCATCTCATTATATTATTAGATTATATATATTAAAAATTAACTGACCCTTATTCTTATATATAATAGGATAAGAAAAGGTAAGATAGTACATAACAGAGTATAAATCTACATCAATGAATTATCTTAAAAGTATTTATGTAAAACAAAGAACACAAAACATTGCTAACAGCCCGAAAGGGAAGGTAGTTAACATTTTATGCCGACATCCCCCGTGTACGCGTGTGCCCTTCGGCACCCAACACCTACTCCGCATGGGACCTTCACCTTTTAAACAACTCGTCGTTTTAACTTAAGCTAAGCATTCTTCTGATAAGATAATAACGAGATTATCCCACATCATGAACCGGCATTTATGCCACGTGCAAAAGGGAACGCCACTTACGTGGCTGGAAAGAACTCCTGTCGCTCATGATCCACGTGTGCCAATGTTACGCTGCCAGAGCCATGCAAAGGTGGCGAAACCACGCCGTTTTGGTTCTCTCTATAAAATCAACTCTTTCATCAAAAAGACGATCAAACAGTGTAGTTTCTCTGCAAATCACTATTGTCCCTGGAAAAAAAATGGAGACTCAATCGGCATATGACGGCAACATTAGGCACCAGCATGGTGAAAAAATCTTTTGGAGTCTGGTTATGGTGTGAATTTCTCTGTTTGAAATTGCGTTTTAACCTTTTTGGGCCATTAATTTTCTTACAGGAGAAGGGGGAGACGACCTGCACCAAGAGAAACAATCGGTTTTGAGAAAGGTTACGGCAAAGGCAAAAAAGATAAAGGATACGATTAAAAAACATAGCCCTGGACATCACCATGATCATGGTAATGATGAGTACCGTGAGGGTCAGATACCTGATGATCATGACGTGGACGAGGAAGACGACAATGGAGAAGAAGAAATTGTTCAAAATCCAGAAGTTCATGGAGCACCATGTATGTTTCCTAGTATTACTTTTCATCATCCTTGGCATGTTTGTCTGTTTTGTGTGCGTTTAACTTACTGAAAATCATCTGTGGTTCTCGGCAGTGAACGAGTCTGCCGCTGCCAAAAAAGTCGTCTACGGACAACCGGCGGACTTGAGCCGTCCTGGAATTACAAATGTCGAGACGTCAAAACCCTTGCCGACGGATCTAATAGCTTCAAGGGAGAGATCTGAAAACTATAACATTGGAAACTACGAGACAAAACACAATGATCCACCGAACAGCGCTGATAGTGGCTTGGAGGCCCCTCTAGTGGGAGAACAACCGAGGGTCGACTTTGGGAAGACGACTGATACTGTCGAGGAACCTCTAGCACCAAGTATGTTTCCTAGTACTCGGCATGTTTTTCTGTTTTCTCTCTGTGTGTATTTTAACCTACTAAAATTATCTATCGTTATCGGTAGTGTACAAGTCTGCCGCTGCAAAAAATGTCGTCTCCGACCAACCAGAAGACTTGAGCCGTCCTGGAATAACCAATTTCGAGACGTCCAAAGCCTTGCCAACCGATCCACTAGCATCACGGGAAAGATCTGAAAACTACAACACTGGAAATTACGAGACAAAACAACATAATCCTCCGAATAGTACTGTTAGTGGTTTGGAGGCGCCTTTAGTGGGAGAACAACCGAGGGTAGACTTTGGGAAGACTACCGATACTGTTGAGGAACCTCTAGCACCAAGTATGTTTCTTAGTATTGCTTTCATAATCCTCGGCGACGGCGTATGTGTTTAACTTGCTAAAAATCATCTGTTGTTCCTGGCAGTGAACGACTCTACCGCTTCCAAAAATGTTCTCTCCGGGCAACCAGAAGAGTTGAGCCGTCCTGAAATTACAAATTTCGAGGCATCAAAAGCCTTGCCAACGGATCCACTAGCATCAAGGGAAAGATCTGAAAATTATTACACTGGAAACTACGAGACAACCCACATTGATCCATCGAACGTTGTCAGTGGCTTAGAGGCACCTTTAGTGAGAGATCAACCGAGGGTTGACTTTGGGAAGACGACTGATACTGTTGAGGAACCTCTAGGATCAAGTACGTTTCCTAATATAATACTTGCATAATCCTAGGCATGTTTGTCTTTTTTGTGGGCGCATATGTGTGTTTAACTTACTAAAAATCATCTGTTGTCCTTGGCAGTGAACGACTCTGCCGCTGCCAAAAATGCCGTCTCCGGACAACCAGATGACTTGAGCCGTCTTGGAATTACCAGTTTCGAGACTTCAAAAGCCTTGCCAACCGATCCACTAGCATCAAGGAAGAGATCTGAAAATTATTACACTGGAAACTACGAAACAAAACACAATGATCCATTGAACAACGCTGTTAGTGGCTTGGAGGCGCCCCTAGTGAAAGATCAACCGAGGGTCGACATTGGGGGGACGACCGATACTGTCGAGGAACCTCTAGCACCAAGTATGTTTCCTATTATTCCACTCATAAACCTTGGCATGTTTGTCTGTTCTCTGTGTGTGTATTTGAACTTGCTAAAATCATCTTTCTTTCTCGGCAGCGTACGAGTCTGCCGGTGCCAAAAATGCCGTCTTCGGACAATCAGAAGACTTGAGCCGTCCTGGAATTACAAATTTCAAGACGCCAAAAGCCTTGCCAACTGATCCACTACCATCAGGGGAAAGATCTGAAAACTATTACACTGGAAACTACGAGACAAAACACGATCCACTGAACAGCGCTGTTAGTGGCCTGGATGCGCCTCAAGGGAGAGAACAACCGAGAGTCGACTTTGGGAAGACGGCTGATACAGTCGAGGAACCTCTAGCGCCGCAAAAACACTCCTCTTCCTTCAAGTTATCAAGTAAAAGATGACAATCCTACAGAAACTTTTGTTCATGGGAAACAGGGATATGAATATCCAGAGCAACAGAAAGTTAATCTGCAAAGACCGAAAGGGTTGGATGAAGACGATGCTGTTCCAAAAGACACTTTTGATGCTTATACTGAAAAAGGTTAAATCATTTTCTAGACTGAGAGTACATTTAATTTGTTGCCTATGCATTGCATTGACTCTACTAGTCACAGTCCATTCAATTATGATAACATTGTAACAGGTGGAGAAGCAACAGGGATTGCTCCAATTCTTCATTCAATAGACAAAATGAAAATCTACGATGAGCATGACACGGGAAGAGAGCAAAACTTACCTTCTGCAACTCAACCTAAATCATCCGAGTTATCCTTTCCGACCGGAACCCATGACCAATTCTCACCCGAGCCAACTCGACCATTAGGCACCGTTCCAACTCCTCAAGAGCACACACATAACGTAGACAAACCGTCAAACCGGGGCAGTTACACAGAAAAAATTTCATCTGCAACCTCTGCCGCTGTAGATAAAGCGGTGCCGGACAAGAACATTGTTGCTTCAAAGCTCGGGTACGATGAAAAAGATCAGGCTCAATGTCAGAGCCCGAATGAATCCCGTGAAGGTCAAAACACGACTAAGCAAGAATCGGCAATAGATTATGGAAAGACAGATAAACCAAGTCCAGTTTACGAGGAAGCTGCCGGAGCGGGAACCACCGTCATGCCGAAGGTACACGGTCCTGGCTCTGGAACCGCAACCGGAGTGGAAACAGAGAAGGTTCAAGATCAAGATAAAGGGGAATCTCAGTCTGTAAAGAGCTATATTGCGGAAAAATTTAAGCCCGGCGATGAAGATAGAGCTCTATCAGAAGTGCTTTCGGAGGCTCTGCAAAAGCGAAGTGAGGATTCTCCCGAGGCCGAGAAGGAAACAAGGGCAAGTGTTAAGGTGACCGAGTCGAAGGAGGTGGCGACCCCGGAAAAGACTAGTCCGACTCAGAGCATGGTGGATAAGCTTAAAGGTGCTGTTGGTTCATGGTTTGGTAAAGGTGAAGGGAACCAAAGAACTCAACAGACACATGGGTCATCATATGGTAAGTAACTATCTAAATCTACGTATGTTTATTTTCTTTCTTGCTTGTTGATTTGTTTCCTTTTCACTGCATCAGATACTACTGGTTCTTCAGCTTCTGCCGACGGCCGAACTCTTCAAGAGTCGGGCAATTGATTCAATAAGAAATAACAAGGCATGCAATAATGGAGATTATAATGCTTTTTGTAACAAAAATGAATCAAGTCTTCTTTTTTCTTTTTAATGCGTGTAGCCATGGCTTATGGCCTCTGTTTGATGTGTGTATTTGCTTCCAGTGTGGGATGTATATTTTGATTAATAAATTTACAGCAAAATGAAATTGTATAAATGTATTTCTTCATCCTATTTGTCATGATCTTGATGTTACACTTACAGTGTGAAATAGGGGTCCTACCCACAACTTGGTTGATGTTAGGAACCGTTCGAACATATCATTAGTACATTTCGATAGTGATAGAAACATTTTGAAGAACTATATCATATTAAATTTGAAGTTATTGGCCAAATAAAAACATTTTTTTAGTCCCAGAAACAACCCTTTCTTTCTCTCCGAGTTACTCTTAAGATTATGATTAGAATTAATAATTAGGGTAAATTATGTGACTCTTAAGATTACAATTAGAATTAATAATTAGGATATTTTGATCCGTTTTAATATTTAAACTTTTTATTTTTCTTCATTTCTTTTAAGATTATGATTTGAATTATAATCTGTTTTAATACTTAAATTTTCAATCTTTGTTCATTTCTTTTAATATTATAATTAGAATTAATAATTATGGTAAATTACATGATTAGTACTTAAATTATCAGTTTTGATCTATTTTAATACTTAAACTTTTAATTTTTGTTCATTTTAATACTTCTATTCAAAATTTAACATTAATTTCAAAACACAAAATCTAACATTAATTTCAAAACAAATAAAAATTTAGATACTATAACTGACTACGACTGATAGTTTAAGTACTAACGCGTTAAACTTTTAATGGTATGGTATCAAAATAAAACAAAAATTAAACATGGGTATGAATTTAAAAAAAAATAAAGTTTAGATATTAAAAGGGATATGACTTTAAAAAAATTAAAAATTTAGATAATAAAACGAACATAAGCTGATAGTATATGTGTTAAATGTTTAATTTACCCTAATATTTATTAAAAAAAGTTTAATTTGAATTCTATATAATTTGTATTATAACTTTTAATTGTTTTATATCATTATAATTTTTTGACATATATAATCACCTTTTTTATATTATTACAAGAAAATTTATCCATTTCATTATTTATTCAGTGTGCTATTAAAATTTAATAGTCCATTGATATGACTAGACTTAAAATTAAAAACTATAATGAGAATAAATAAAATTTACATAATATAAAATATATATCATCTAAAATTTAGTGGCATATGATCTAATTTATTCCACGCTATATTTAAGTTTGAATTAATAAAATAAAAGGAAAATAATTTAGGAACCGGGCCAAATCCAAATTTCAAAACCCCATGTCGGATCAGGTGGCCCGTGAAAATATATGTTTGTTTCGCCTGCTAAACCACAAAAACGCACCGTTTCTCAGAAAACCCTGGTCGATTTTGCACTCCTTGGTCAATATTCACTGCTCCCTCGCAGATCGTATCTTCTTCTTCTAGTTTCTCACTTGGCCTCTTCTCTTTTTTTGCCAGCGAAATCTGCAAAACTCTTTTGGGAGACGGGGAATCTCTATCCTCCTTAAAAGCTTATAATCCCTCCATCGACGTCTTTAATCCCAGGTAAGTTCCCCAGTCCAACTGTTCACAGAGAAACTGTAGCTATTCGATGATAATTTGCTACCCCAGTAAACATCTATCGTGCAATTGGGTATTTTCAGCTTAATGGGTATTTATCAACTCGAGATCACAACGTTTCTCGAGTTTTCCGTGTTTGGGTATCCCAATTTACTATTGCGTTTCTTGGATTCGTTGGGTTTTCTAAAGACTCAAAGATAATGGGAATGATCCAATGCTTACCGCGTACTCAAAATGAACTCTCTAGCTCTATTCGGTGCAAGGAATGTTTATAAATCATGTTTTATCATCATTTTATCGAGAAAATTGTGTAGTGGCAGTAGTTTTGATGGCGATAAAATTGATTGTGATTTTTATTGTTCGGATGAACCCTTGAGGAGAATGTGGAAGGGTCCCAGTTTCGACTCTATTTTTGATGAAACTCATGATAGTTGTGGGGGGTGCGTAAGCGAATCGGAAACCGGTTTTACAGCTAGAAAAGGTTTTTCGAGAGCGGAAGGGATGATGCTAGGAGAATTCTTGAGGTTTTAGAACAAGAGGAGCCGGGATTTGATGCAAATGTTGCTATTAGTGAAATGCAAGTGAGGGTCTCCGGGTTTCTTGTGAGAGAAGTTCTCAAGGGAATTTTGAAGAACATTAATCATGCGAATAAGACCAGGTATGCAAAACTAGGGTACAAGTTTTTTGTGTGGTCTGGTCAGCAAGAAGCTTATAGGCACACCACAAATTCGTATCATTTGATAATGAAGATATGCGCAGAGTGCGGGGAATACAAGGCAATGTGGAGACTAGTGGATGAGATGACAGAAAATGGCTTCCCTGCAACAGCAAGGACATTTAACATTTTGATATGTACGTGCGGAGAGATAGGCTTAGGTAGGAAAGTTGTGGAGAGGTTCATTAAGTCAAAAACATTCAATTATAGGCCGTTTAAGCATTCATACAATGCCATTCTGCATACACTTATCGGTGTGAACGAATACAAGCTAATTGAGTGGGTGTACCAGCAGATGTTAGCTGATGGTTTTTCCCCAGATATTCTTACTTACAATATTCTTATGCACGCAAAATACAAATTGGGGAAGTTAGATCAATTCCACAGATTACTTGATGAAATGAGTAGATGTGGATTTTCCCCTGATTTTCATACATATAACATCCTTCTGCATGTTCTTGGCAGAGGGGATAAACCACTTGCAGCTCTTAATCTATTAAATTACATGAAAGAGATGGGATTAAACCCAGGTGTTCTTCATTTCACAACATTGATAGATGGCCTGAGTCGTGCTGGAAACTTAGATGCTTGCAAGTACTTTTTTGATGAAATGGTAAAGAACGGATGCGTGCCTGATGTCGTCTGCTACACTGTAATCATTACAGGATACGTTGTGGCTGGGGAGCTGGAGAAAGCTCAAGAAAAGTTTTGTGAGATGATTGCCAAAGGACAACTTCCGAATGTATTTACATACAATTCGATGATTCGTGGTTACTGTATGGCCGGAAAGTTCGAGGAGGCACATTCCATACTTAAGGAAATGGAGGTGAGAGGATGTAACCCAAATTTTGTTGTGTATAGTACTCTAGTGAATTATTTGAGGAGTGCTGGAAGGCTTTCTGAAGCTCGTAAGGTAATAAGAAACATGGTGAAGAAGGGGCAGTATGTTCATTTAGTCTCAAAGATCAAGAGATAGAGAAGATGCTAAGCAGTAGATTTTACAATATAAACATTGTTTATTGTAACTTAATTGCCAGTGTACCCATTGGTTCAGCTATGTCGGCATTCAGCGCCACGTACCTGCTGCATGTAATAGGTGTCAAGGACTAGAAAGGATAAAGTATGCACATTCTTCTTTCCCTTCTTATCTGGTATTCAATTTGGCTGAAACAATGGAAGTATGGAACTCAATAAAAAGCGAAATTAATTCATCTTCTCCCTTCTTAATCAACTTTCCTACTCTGGTCAGTTGGCCTCATGATGAAGTCTTAACAGTTTTTTTCCCTCTTTTTTTATGGTTCTTTAGTTATATTTTTCTGAATTATAATTAATAACCTAATCCAGGGATTAAGCAAAACTAAGAGATAATGGTAAACAGAGTTTCCTCTAAGGACGGTGCACATGTGGTAGCTTGGGTTTGACTCGGAGGATTATCTGATACTTGGTGCTTGTTAGTTCTGAAAAGCATGAAAGGGAAAATCGAGTTGAAAGATGAGCTTGGCAGTGGTCAAATGATGATAATGTGCAGTATCACAGTGGAGGTTGAGTTTTCTGTAGAGTTGCGGTGATCATGGTGATGATGCCTCTGAAGAATTAAGAGGATCAGTTTACTAATCTTGACACCTTCTTCTACCGAGGAATGCAACTTACGATTCATGAATTGTAAGGTTTGATTTCGTTCAATGAACATGAATGCAGTAAAGTTATACAGTTTCAACTTTCAATCCTTTGTAGAATACGGATTCCTCTTCTCTAGGTTGGCATTTTCAGAAGATATAATTAAATGTTTCTGTTTTGCTCTTATTTTCACTGCCTTGTTAAGTGCTGTGTCTTATTCAAATATAGACGTCTACAAAGGTGTTAAATGTTAATGATAATGTTGTTCATAGAAAGAGGGCAATAAACTGATAAGTTTTTTTTATTTCCTTGTCATGTAGGTTTCATATATTCCATGCATCACTGAAGAACTTTTGCCTTGGATTCCATCTCGGATTCACAAAGATTCACCTCAAAGGTAGCCTGCCTGGTGCTTCATTCCGTTTGTAACCTTTTCGGCCTCTTTGAGTTTACAGGGCTGCACACCGGGTGAATTTCTTGCCGTTTTCCATATTGCTCATCTGATTTAAGTCAACTTACAATGGTGAAATTCTTAAATAGTCTGACAGAAGAAAGAATGGCATCTGTAGGCTTATGTGAAACATGCCCTATAGTTCCTAGTGGAAAATACTATGTTCAATTTTGCAACGATATATCATCACCATCATTAGAGGTGTCGACTGTTGAACCGTCACCTGAATAAGGTTTCATTCTTTTAGTTTTGGGCACTGCAACAAGGAGAAACATGTAGCCAGGTTTAAAGAAACGGGGACCTTCAGGCTTCCTCTATAGTTAAATGTTTATTTTAATATTTTATTTCATATTTCTTGATATTATATATAAGCTCTTACAATTTTTGGCAATCCTCAAAGTTCATTCCTCTTATCCACCTGTAATCCCAAGCGTCAACTCAGAGAAGAAGATCAAAGACACCTCCTTCATGTCGACTTCCATGTCCTCGGTAAGCTTTTACAGAAAAAAAACCTTTGCAAAGTTTCATGTTGCTAGCTTTAACAAGGAATAGTCTTTGGTCTCCTGTTGCCTGGTCAGTTTTCGAGTCGTTTACATTTGTAGTCATTCTTGAAAGCATAGCAATACAAAGCATGAGAGACATAGCTACCTGTTTGCTGGATGAGATCAGTGGCTTAGCATACATGAAAATCAATGGTGAAAGTAACTCAACTCTCAACCATCAGCCTCACTGCCCTTTATTTATTCTCTTGTACAAGGTTTAATTGTATCTAGAACTTGAAAATTAATGGTGGGAAATCAATGTTTTACCTGAGTAGTTCTAGCTCAAATGGCCATTTGTGCAGTTCACTAATTCGATTAAGAGGGTTTATCAGGGATGGCGAAGTCTAAATTGTTCCCATAAATTCCTAACTAATCTGTTTCGACATTCGAACAAAGATGATTCTTTCTTTTAACAGTGAAGTTGGGGATGAGGTATTTTCTCTCGTCGATCCCGTTCCGTCTCTATATTTCATTGGATAGACGCGACCCGGGACAAAATGGTTACGAGCGAGACTATTGGCAGTACAAGCCATGCCAACAATCGCAAAGCACACCGAGAGTAAAACTAGGTGGTACAAAGCATGCCAACTATGCGTCCTTGGCTTTTATGAATAATAAAGGCGGTACGGGAAGAATGTAATAAATAGAGGTAACCAGAATATTCGAATATGATAAATTTTTTTGGGCAATTATAAGTTTAGTACTTAAATTATTAATTTTAATTCATTTTAGTACTTAAGCTTTTATTTTTTCAAAATCATACCTAAAATTTAGTTTTAGTTTTTGTTTTAATTTAATATATTGCCGTTAAAAACTTTGATTTTTGTTTTATTTTAATACTCGTTCAAAATTTAACGTTAAGTTTTGAAAAAAATTGAAATGAATGAAAGTTTAGGTACTAAAACGAATTAAAATTAGCAGATTAGATATAAACACATTAAATTTCTTTTAAAGAATACTAAAATAAATAAAATGAAAACTCTTGCTAATTATAGTCTGCTAATACACTACTAATTAAACAAGAAACCAAAACCCCTTTCAAATTGCTCGTTGAGCATTGGCTCATTCAGTTTCTTGAACTAAAATAACTCTTTCTTTAACCTTTTCAGGTAGAGGAGCTCCAAAAACATTAAAGGCAAAGTAATACATTCAGATCAACACAAAAATCATTTCTTTTCTTCCTTCTTCTCTTCTTTCTTTTCCTCTTTCTTCTCTTCCAGCTTCTCCTTTTCCTCTTTTCCTCCTCCTCTCTTCCTTCTCTTCTTTAGCAGGTCTGATTGATATTATATCCACTTTGCCTACTTTCTTCAGCTTCTTCACCACACTGCATCCATCTCCCCTATCACCCTCAGCTTTGATCCTTTAGATCCGCCGCTATCGAATCAACCCGACCACCCACACAAAACAAAAGGAGCCTGTAATTGCCCTGATTTGTAACAGTATCCCATAAAAGGATAATCACACGCAACCGAGATCTGATGTTTGTTTTAAAAAGATATTATTGTATGCTAGGTGTTTGACAAAATACCAAAGATATCTGCAGTAGCTTCTATGGATTTTTGCTTGGTTTTGTCATCGGTCATGGTTAGAACTTTCAAGACCACCTTCTGCTAAAACAGTGAAACGAGTTACTACACGAGACATGGTGGGGAAGAAGATGAAGAATAACATCAAGATGAGAAAAACAAATAGCGTGTTAGTAGAATAATTAAGAACAAAGGGAAAAGGAAAATCACCTGCGCCATTTTGCTGTGAAAATAATGTGAAATTGAGTTAGTTAGGAAAGTAAATGAGCTTTCGAGGACCAGCTTGGCCTTTTATAAAGTGTGAAAATCGAGGAGGTCCGCACTCTGATTTACCAGGGAACCTTTTGTGTATGGTCAGGTTAAAGTTGCTGAATGAGTTGATCAATTCGTGTCTTTGATTGGATAAAATCTGATCATAATAAATTTACTTAGTTTGAGGTCAAAGCTATTTAAATAATTTTAAGTCAAAACCATTTTATTAATTTAGTTTTTACTAATATTAATTGTTCAAGTAATGACGTGTTAGTTCATCATGTGATGGTTTATTCGCTGACTTAACAATTATAAATAAATGATGGTATGACTAATGTATTGAATTGATTTTTAACATACTTTGGTCTTTGATAACGTAATTAATTTTTGTATCGATTTTAAGAGTAGGAGTAGATTAAATTTCAAAAACTAAAAATTCATATTAAATAAGTCATCAAACTTTTAATTAAAATCAAATATGTTCTTAAACTCGGTCAAAAAAATAATTTCTCTTAAACTCAATTAAAAAAATCAAATCAGATATTCTACTATGTCATAATTTACATATAAAATGTCACATCATTATAATGAATTATTACGTCAAACTTATTAAATGTTATATCAATATCGTAACAATTGAAGTTGATTGAATAAATTGATAAAATTAAATAACATTGAGCATAAAATTATTATTCGAACTGAATCTATACTACTGATTCTGTTAGCTTTTCTAAAGGAACTCAGGTATCCCAGTCGTTTTCTTAAGCATTCAAACAATGATAGTCTTATTTCATCCTACTTTATTCTCGTTTCAACGTTTGAATTAAACAATACTATTGTTCTCACGTGTAGTCTTATTTAGGAGGAATTATAATTTTTTAGGAAACCTCACTTACCTCTATACTTTCGCTTGACTTAAAACCCATTTCCTATCCTTGGTATCGATACTGACCTTACAATATCGAGACCCTCGCTTGCCTCTACACTTACTCGTGCTTTAAATCTCAAACCATACATTGGTATCGATATTGGCCTTACAGTATCAATACCCTCTTTGCAGTATCGATACCCTACCTAAGGTATCCATTTTAACCCAACTTTAAACACTTATTCAATTCCACTTATGGTCATACTATGGGTATAGGGCCTCTTGGCAACGTTTTGACCAAAACTTACTGAAAAAATCGATACTAGCCCAAGAGTAATGATACTCCTGTAAAAGTTTCGATACTTTATATAAGTATCGATAATTTTAAACCTTCTATTTTGTGAAGTTTCGAAACTATGACCCAAAGTTTCGATACTCTTTTAAGAGTATCGATACTCTTGCTCAAAAACTCACAAATTTTCCCAAAATGAAGAACAATTATCAATACTATCCCTATATTCATACTCTACCTACAGAAGACATAATACACATACGAAAATACTATATTTCAATCCCAAAGATCCTAGTGAGGTCCCCAAACATTCTTTAAAGTCTTATGTGATTACAATGAGCATAAATAAGGTTTTATATCATGCTTATAACATAAATCATGTAATCTACCATTAACATATAACACTAAGTTTCATAACTTACTCTCAAGCTAGAACTCATTTATAATGATCACTAAGAGTATGGAAGAGTTGATACTGTGTTACCTTATTGCCTTGGCTGCTAAAACCCCTCTTGAATCAACTAGAATTCACCATACCTTCAAGAAAAACTCATTATGAAGACAAATCCTAAAACTCACATAATGGAGCTTGAAACAAAGCTTGAAGGATAGAGAGACACATTCTTACCTTGCCTACAACAAACTAAGCTTGAATCCTTAAAACTTTTTCCTTAAGAAAGGAAGAAGAAAAAAGAAAATGATGAAGAATAAGAGATGAGTGTTTGATGAGAAAATGGTGGGGGTGGTTCACGTAAACATGATATAAAAAGGAAAGAATTTTCAGCTTTTAGTTTTAACTATGGGCAAACTACATTATTAGTCCCCCAACTTCTAAAAAATAAAACTCTTATCACTTAACCACAATTCCCTTAGGCCTCAACTCAAGCCCACTAACACTAAACTTGGTCCAAGTAATTTATAAAGTCTTTTGGGATCAAATTTGAGTTTCGGGTTGACCCTAGCTACTAACCTTGTATTCGGGGTGTTATAATTCATATATTCCAAACTCGTTATTTTTGTTAAAAATTTAGGGTTATATGAGCTGGATGTTAACATGTTAATTGAGATATGATAGTTGTTTGAGATTCTAGGATCATATTTTATCATATCTCAATTAACAAATTAATGTTTAGCTCAGTCTTTAGTCAATTTTATAACGAAAAAGAACGAGTTCAGAACATATGAATAGTCGAGTGACCATTTTGCAACTTTTAGTAGTCGAGAGACTCAAGAAAACAACACTCTATAGTCGAAGGACCATTTTATAACTTTTAATAATCGAGGGACTCAACAAATCAACATCAATAGTCGGGGACCATTTGTGTACTTTACCCTAAATATTAAAGATATATTAAGGAATAGTAATTATTAAATCATTAACTTAGAATTTAAACGCATATTCTTTCCAAATACAAATCTAAAAGAAGATACATATATATTACGTTCACATGATGGAGCAAGCATGCGGATTATCTTCACTGAAAAGCGAAGCAACGGCCTCGTCGGAAGCAACAGCGACGGAGTAAACATCTGGAGTATGGAAGAAAGTATGAACGCCATCGGAAGCTTCGTTCTTGTAATAGTCATAGTAATGGTTGACTATGTAGGATGGATACTTGAAAAACGATGCGTAGTGGGAGTATCCCAGAAACGGCCACGCCTCCGCCGCTTTCCCTGCCCGTTTGATGACTTTTAGCACCTTCTTTTCTTCCAGGCCATAGCCTCGAACTGTGATTTTTTGGATCTCCATTTCTACCTCCACTTCTTCAACCCCTAAAAACAATGCGCATGGAGCATAGCATAGTTGGGCTGTTAGTCTAGATTTGGGGCTTTTTTAGCCCATTACAGCGTCCCAGAAAAATTAGGGAATTAGGATAATTTGACTTTTAATTTGAGATCGATATTTGATATAATGCATGAAACTCGTCACCTCGAGATGAGAGTTTCTATAAAAAAATATTTTTCAATTTTTTACCCCTATGTGATAAAAATTAATAAAAAATATATTTTTATTGAAACTCGTCACCTCAAAATGACAAGTTTGAATAAAAAAGTATTATTTAGGTGAAGTAGTCATTGACGTGACGAGTTCATTAAACACGTAACAAATGTCGGAGATCTCAAATTATAAATCATGTGCCCTAGAACCCTAATTTCTTTTTCTAAGTGCAGTATTGGGCCCATTTTTATTAAGCACATTTCTTATGAAAATATATCAAAATCATTAAATTTATCGAACTATTATAAATTGATTCCTAAAATCATCTAAATTTATCACTATTTTATAATAATCCGATAAATCTTTCAATCATTTTATAACTTGTAAAAGTTTAATGAACAAAAACATCATTTCAACCTAGTTTACCATTTGTATGCTTTACCTTATTATTTAGGATAAATAACACATTTAGTACTTAAATTATTAGTTTTCGTCCATTTTAATACCTAAACTTCCTTTTTTTAAAACAATACCTAAAGTTTAGTTTTTGTTTCGTTTTAGTACCCCGTTCAAGTTTAACGTTACATTTAAAAAAATGAAAGTTTAAGTACTAAAACAAACCAAAACTTATAGTTTAGGTACTAAATGCGTTAAGTTTTTAACGACGGGTGCTAAAATGAAACAAAACTAAATGTTAGGTATGGTTTTAAAGAAAAAAACTAAAAGTTGGGTACTAAAACGGACCAAAATTGATAGTTTATGTACTAAATATGTAGTTTACCTCCTATTTATATAGTGCATGCAGCATGGTGGCAAAACTAAGGGGTAGATAGGAGCCGTGGTCCCTTAAAACGAGGAGACTATTTTATATTCCCTTAAGAAATCATGGAATTTTAAATTAGTCCAATAATAAATTACACTTTGATCCTTCAAAATCTATGATTTCATTTGGATTCCTAAAAAAATTTCTGAATTCGTCATGCATGCATACTAATCTTGGTTCTAGTTATACACTTGCTTAAAATTTACAGACTCCACGGCAAAGCTGGAGTTAATCAAGGAGGCAAAATCAACGAATACAACTCATTTTAAGTATACCTTTGAGCTTTAAGAGAGCTTTCTTTAACTTGGAGGCACAGCCCTCACAATCAAGGTTTGGAACTCTTACTTCAAGCATCTGCAATAAGTTGAACCACATTATCAGCACCTGCAACGAAACATCAACTCCAAATCAACACAACACAACAGACACACAGAACTCATAGCAGACATGGTTGTAATAAGGCCATCCTTAGTTTAGGGTTTTAAGTCGGAGGTAAGATATAGAAAGATACAATTAAACAACTTTGAGGGTTAAATTAATACGAAAATACGACAGAGACAAAAATGATAAATTGAGTATACTACAAATATAAATGTCATTCTTAAACCTATTTTGAAAATATTTATATCGAATTAATTAAAATAGATTTGAATGCTAAACTATATGTAGTATTGAATATAGTAAATATAGTATTTGAGTATGTTACTATTTCATTAATTGAAGCAATTGTGACTTAGCCACCTTCAAATGGAGAAAGGTCCAAAGGAAAGAAAAATAATATTAATTTTTCGTGTTGGAATATAAAATTGAATTAGTTGTAATTATTAGTTATTAACTGATTATCAAGTTGTTAATTATGTTAGATAATATTAATTTTTTTATTAATTTATAATAAATATAAAGTAATATATATTTAAAAATAATTTTTAATTATTTATCATTTAATGCTCACCATTTCTGATATTTTTAATAGTCAATTTCCAGAATTCAAAAAATAACAATATTTTTTTATTACTGAATAAATAAACGGTAACTTCATTTGGAGGGTTTGAATTTAGATTCTCTAGGATGAAAAATAAAAAACTTGTGGTTCAGGGGATTCGAACCAGACTGTCGGTACAAAGTTAATATAAAATAAAATTTAAACAAAAAGTGAAGTATGTCAGACAATTGCATGACTACCCCAGCAAGACCAGACAAGTTGAGAACGACCATGTACGATCTAGGTGACCCACTAATGAGTCACCGATCCAATAATCACACAGGCTCGATTCATCAATCAGACTTGAAATCATGTTATCTTAGAACTCAGAGACAAGAGAGAGATTAATATTTGTGTATGCAAGTTGATATCATTTAAGTATATTTTAAGTTTGAGTTATCGTATGTACAAAAATTTTTGTTAAAAATTTATCTATTAAAATTAAATGTACGACTCATATCAATCATGATTAATCAAGATAAAACCTTAAAAATTAGGAGAGCAACGGAAAAAATACATAGGTACGAGCCTATAGAACAAATCCTGTCGTAAATAAGGAGTGGGGCATAAAACCTAATAGTATAGTGGACTAAGGAGCTAAGTTTTTGTAATTTTGTGTGATTGAAGAAATACAAGTTTATTTTCTTTCTTTTTCGAGTTTATTAAAACCCTCCAACTCTTTGAGCCGTCGACGTTCACCCAATATATCATTATTCACAAAGAGTTACTAAAATTTAAAGGAAATATTTGACTATTTCTTTAATAATGTGGCATCTAAAATTTGTCTCAAGGATCGAGGAGACTCGAAATAAAGTGAATCAAAACTATTAAAAGGGACTCTTATGATCGAAATGAATTGTAATGACCTGAAGAATTCTGTTACATGGCGGCATTGACTAAGACAAAGAGTCCTTATGGCCTTATGGAAGGCCAAACTAATTCCAGTTTGAGTTAAGAGCAAGTCAATATACCAGAGAACGTACAAAGTGATCCAATTTAAGTTCCTTCTAAAGAAACGACAAAGTTTTGCTAGATTTGATGAGGGAAAGTATAAAATAGGGAGAGTAATTTAACCCGGAATTTGATGATTTTGATTCGTAAAGTTTAATTTTTTTAAAATTAATTTGGGTTGGATCGGATGAAATCTTTTAAATGGTGAGGTCGGGTCAAGTCAGATTCGAATGAAGGGTGAAAAAATTTTGACTTGATCCGACTAGAGGATAATAATACAATTTCTTTTAAAAAATTATTTTTTTTATAATTAAATTCTTATTTTATATTAGATTGGGTCGGGCCGTATCGGATGTATACTCTAAAAATTCGAATTAAATCATAGTCAGATAGATAATGTGTACTTTTTTTTAGTCGAATCAAATAGAATGAAAAATAAAAAAATCAAATAAAATCAAATTTTTTTAAAAAAATTATTGAATTATATCGAGTTGACAAAAATCCCTTACTTTACTTACAGAACTTAAAAAGTATTTTTCATACAGAAAAACTCGTCCCTATCACTCAACACCTCCTTCGAATCCCTTTCCTTTGCCTTTCGTTTTTTCATTTGCAATAGTTTTAAACATAACTGTTTTTTTCCCATTATATTTTCCTCTTACTTTACTTTTCCTTTCTTTTATTGTTCTCTTTTATCCAATCAAACTTTCTGGTACTAAGTGCAGGCCGTCAGAGCTTGTTTTCCGAGTTTCATGAGATTTTTCCCTCTTCTGCCATTTTGCAGCGGAAGAAAACACCTCGAAGCTCTCCATTACTGGATTACGCCATTTGACGGAATTTAATTCAGAATTACCATCACTTCCGGCGATTTTCGTATAGATCTTCTCTGAGGTGCGACGGAGATTGATAATTTAATCGGAGATGGATATCGACGGTACGAGGGAAGGCGGACAACAGGAAGACGGACATGGCGGTCACGTCGGTAAAATCACGGACACTATATGGCGTCCTGTGGTGAAAACAACGGCAAGATCTTCAGCCGTATGCGTCGTCGTCGTCATCCTACTCGTCGGCGCGTTGATCTCCACGCACTTGCTCGACACCACTGTAAGTATCGAAGACTTTTATATAATTTCTAACTTCGTACGAACTTGACAAGTATTTCCATTTTTCTTCGAGAATCAAAAATTAATTAATTAATTAAAAACGTCATTCGAAGAAGCGTCGCGAATGCCGTAATTAAAGCAGAAAAACAAATTAATACTTCATTCGAGAAAAGTAGTCTCAATTATTTCGCGAGATTTTAAAACTTTATCAAATTAAATTAATTAAAAGAAAAATATTAAATTGACATAAATTATTTTATTTTTTAGTATTAACGTTAGTTGTTTTTATAAAAATTATTTTAAAAATAAATAAAATACAAATTTAGTAATATATTTAACTTATAAAAATATAAAAAATATGAAAAATTATAATATATAGTATTACCTTTTTATCAATTATTTTAGTTTAATATAAATAAAACTTTAAAAATTAGAAGTATTAAAAAATTAGGGTAAAATATAGAAATGATCTTCTAACCATTTTTGTAAAGTCTCTAATATTAAAAGTTATTAAATGAATATTTAATTATATAATATTATTTTGTTGAGTCTATCAATTATTAAAAGTTAGTAAATGATGGCTCGCCTAATTATGTTCTTAATTTATTTATTTTATTAAAAATTTAATGATATTCTAAGTTCTATGTTATTTTGTTGATTATAATATGATAAAATTTGATAATAAAATTTCAAACGATTATATTTAGACATTATATTAACGTTCATCTTATAAAACATATAATTTTTAATAAAAATAAATTTAAAATATAATAAATAGTTAGATGATCATTTTATAATTTTAATAATTAAGAGATTCAATAAAATAATATTTATAATTAAAAAATTATTTTATAATTTTTAATAACCGATAAATCTAATAAGTGATATCTAGATGATCTATGTACTTTACCCAACAAATTAATAGTTAAAACGAGTTTTAATAATTAAGCCTTTCATTATTTTCACTTGGCCGACTCTGTTGATGGGACCGCCATTTGAATTTTATTGGTGTCCTACTTTCTTTGATAAATCTTACCGTCATGTACCTAATTTTTCAAGCTTCTTTTTTGAGCTTGACCATTGGCATGTGGACAAATGTAGATTTACCCCCACACTTGTGTTTTAAACGGTCCATACTCCATAGCCACATAAATTTGGAAACGACTATATGATATATCAAAGTCTAACTATTATTTGGAGTTGAATATACGTCAATTATATGGACATGTATTATTTCATGTAGCCACAGCTGTAATTGCTTGTAGATTAAGTCCCCTAGTTGCATTCATAAATGTCCTAGAACTTCGTGTTATTTACTTGCTCTCATGATTTCACCCTAAGCTGCCGATGAACACGTGAATTTTTGGATTTTCACGTGATTAGGAATGATTTTGAGTGCATGGATTGCAAATTCCAATAGTCAAACGTTCTATTGTACGTTTAGCAAATGGCTTTATTTGCAAGTTCACTTCTAAATAATATCTCATTTAAAGTTATCTTTTATTACAAGTGGTACATAAAGTATCGTTTTTATTTATTTTAAAAAAAAAAAAATAACATGACTCAATCTAATTCAATTTATTTTTCAAGTAATATAAATTAAAAGGTAAAATACACAAATGATCCTTCAATTATAGAATATTGATTTATTAAGTTTTTTTATTATTAAAAGTTATAAAACGATTTTCCGATTATAGAATGTTGTTTTGTTAAGTCACTAGCTTTTAAAAGTTACTAAACGGTTACTTGACTATCAATATGTTTCAAGCTATCTTTTTTGTTAAAAAAAATTTTTCGTTATTTTTTTGTCCGTTAAGAAAACTATCAATATATTTGTTTTAGTTTGACGTTAATACGATGATTAATATATCATAGTCATTTGAGATTTTGATATCATATTTTATCATATTACAGTTAGTAGATTAACGTTTTTCTTAAAATATCATAATATTTTTAATGAAAAATGACGAATTTAGAACATAATTAACAATTGGGTGATCATTTTATAACTTTTAATAGTCGAAAAATATTTGTGTAATTTATGAAAATTTAAATTAAATTAAATCAAATACAAATCCCACACCCTACTTTCATTCTTTTATTTCTCCATCTCTTTTTCCGGTTCAATTTTAAGAAATCGGTTACCGTTGGCTTTTCAGACTTTCGTTGGCGGGTTAGCTCAGATATCTTCGCCAAGTTCAAAAACAAGAGCCGAAAGCCCCAAAGAGCCCCGCCAACAAATCGAAATCCCACTCAACTGCAGTGCATATGAGCTCACACGATCCTGCCCCAGACACTACCCGACGACTGCCGAATACGATGATCCGGACGGTAACGCAAACACCACGTGTCCAGAGTACTTCCGTTGGATCCATGAAGATCTACGGCCGTGGGCCTACACGGGGATCACACGGGACATGGTGGAGAGAGCAAGAGCTACGGCCAATTTCAGGTTGACCATCGTGAACGGGACGGCTTACGTGGAGAAATACCATAGGTCGTTCCAGACGAGGGATGTTTTTACGCTGTGGGGGATCCTACAGCTGTTACGGAAGTACCCGGGGAAAATTCCCGATCTGGACCTCATGTTTGATTGCGTTGACTGGCCGGTCATCAAATCCTTCGACTATGGTGGGCCCAATGCCACGACGCCACCTCCTTTGTTTCGTTACTGCAAGGATGATGAAACCCTCGATATCGTTTTCCCGGACTGGTCCTTCTGGGGATGGTTAGAATAACTAAACCCTTTTCTCTTTCCTTTTGGTTGTAGTAATTTTTAGGATAAATTACCCAAATGTTCTATTATTTTATTAGGTCTTTCAATTATTAAAAATTATAAAATGGTCATCTAACTACATAGAGTTACTTTATTGAGTTATCAGACTATCAAAAGTTATAAAATAGTCACCAGACTATTTATTATGTTATAAATTTGTCATTTTTCGTTAAAAAATTGACGGTTTCATTTGTTGGGCGTTAACATGATGACTGAGATGTGATAGTCATTTGAAATTATGAGATCAAATTTTATCATATCACAATCAACAAGTTAACGATCATCTCAATATAACTTCAATTTTTAATGAAAAAGACGAGTTTGAAACATAATGAACAGTCAGATTACCATTTTGTAACTTTCGATAGTCAAGATACTCAACAAAGTAACATTATATAGTTAGATGATCATTTTATAACTTTTAATAGTCGAGTGACTTAATAAAATAATACCCTATAACCGGGGATCATTTGCGTACTTTACCCTAATTTTTAATCGACATATTGCATTGAAGGCCCCGAAATATGCAGTTTAGGTGGATTTAATATTCCTACTAGAATTCAATCAGATTTAGTCCTCTTGTTCTCAAAACATGCATTCTAGTCCTAACAGTGACATTTTTTCCCTCAATTTTACCAAATGATTTGATGTTGTTTTTCCTGAACTTGTGATAGTGTGCTAAGTATACCTTAATAGTGTTTATATAGTTAAGAAAAATATTAGGTAAAATAAATTTGAAGTCATTGAATTATGTTCAAATAATCGTTTTGGTAATTGGACTTTCACAGGTTATAAAATAATCATTAAAATTTTTAAGTGGTTGCAAAATAATCATTAAATTCATCAAAATGGTACAACAATGACTATTCTTTAACCTTTAAAAGTTCAATTATCAAAATAATTTAAAAGCACGATGATTTCTAGTGGAATATGTGATTGAATCAGGCCTGAGATTAATATAAAGTCATGGGTGCCACTGTTAAATGACCTAATGGAAGGCAACGAGAGAATCAAATGGGACGAGAGGGAGCCGCATGCTTACTGGAAAGGGAATCCCGAGGTTGCCGAAACCAGACAAGATCTCCTCAAATGCAATGTCTCCGACACACAGGATTGGGGTGCTCGTGTCTATGCCCAGGTAAAGCCTAACCATCATCCTCTCTAAAATTCTAATACAATCTCTTCATTTTACCATTCACGAATCAAACTAACAAGGCATTTGCAGAACTGGATAATTGAATCGAATCAAGGCTACAAAGCATCAAACTTGGCAAACCAATGTGTCCACAGGTTTAATGATCAAGTCCCTTCACTTTTTTTTCTAAAAAAACAAATATTTAAAGGGTAATTAAACTAAGAGTAAATTGCATCATTACTCACCGAACTTAACTCTCTATCCTATTTTACTTACTGTGTTTTCAATTTTTCTAATTTACTCACTGAACTTTTAAATTACTCATGTTTTGATCACTCTGAATTATTTTGTTATTATTTTCGTATATTATATGATTTTTTATTATTTAAAATAAAAATAATTTAAAATATAAAATAAAAACAAAATGTGGACAGGCTGCCACCGGCCGCAGTAGATGGTGACCGTTCAATCCTAAATTTTAGCGGGTTGTTCTTCCTTGACTCTGTGAGTTCGAATTTGACCTTTATTTTGTTAGAACTTGCTCTGAAGTCCAGGAATTGGAGATCAAAGCTGAGGAAGCCGAAATATTTCAATCGAGAGTAACGAGTTTGGGTTATTTTCCGGTGAAACAACCTCAGATTCAGACTCAGGTGGTCAAAGTGAATCGGCCCATGAATTTTGGGACGCCACAATCTATGCGGTCGACGGTGGCATCCAACCACCTTGTGTTTTTATTTTATACTTTAAATTATTTTTATATTAAATAATAAAAAGGTCACATCATACAAAAATAATAATAAAATAATTCAAGTGATCAAAACAAGAGTAATTTAAAAATCATAAATAAATTAGAAAAACTAAAAGTGTGATGAGTAAAATATGAGAGAGGGTAAAGTTCAATGAGAAATGTTGTATTTTACCCTTAAATTATAAATATATGTTTATTATGTGATCTGAATGTACAATTATAATAGGTTTAAGATATACGTGGAAGGGTCGGCATGGTCGGTAAGTGAAAAGTACATCCTGGCTTGCAACTCTCCGACCTTGCTCGTAAAACCCCGGTACTTTGATTTCTTCACCAGAGGTTTGAAGCCATTGCACCATTACTGGCCCATTAAGTCCGATGATAAGTGCAGATCTATTAAGTATGCTGTCGACTGGGGCAACTCCCATCCGGAAGAGGTAAGCAGTCTTCTTGGGTTAATTTCTCTAGACATCCTCAAATTTATGATTAGATTCTAACTTGTTCTTGGACTTCATAATGTATTGATTGAGTTCTTGAAGTGTTAGCATCAGATTAATTAGGTCATTATATAAGCCTATTTGTCGGCTTGAATGTTAAATAACGTGGAATACAATCAAACACTTGGATTCAATTTTAAACATATTTATATTTAGGGTAAATTACATGTTTAGTTCTAAACTATCAGTTTTGGTCCGTTTAGTATCTAAACTTTCATTTTTTTCTAAACCATACCTAGTTTTGTTTTTGCTTCATTTAGTACCCACCGTCAAAAACTTAAAGCGTTTTGTACCTAAACTATCAGTTTTGGTCCGTTTTATCTAAACTTTCAATTTTTCTCAAAACTTAAATTTTGAATGGGTACTAAAATGAAATAAAACCTAAATTTTAGGTATGGTTTTGAAAAAAATTGAAAGTTTAGGTACTAAAACATACCAAAATTGATAGTTTATGTATTTATTACGTAATTTATCCTTATATTTTTAACATAATCAATAAATATGATATGCCTAGAAAAAATAGTCTTCCTAAATTAGGTAAAGTGACCCCTATAAAAAGTGAAGCAATTTTGTCATGGTCAATTTTGGAAGTGATTAATTAAGACTATTAATCGAATCTTTAATTTTTTAATCAATTTCACTTTTTTGATTGACATTTACACATTCTATAACTGTAGGGGTAAACAACAATGCAGTGATTAATTGTCCCCAATTGCTCAGACAATTAATATTTAAAGGGAATAATTTGTTCGAATTCAAATTGTAAGGGACCTAAGAGGTATTTTTATCAAGTTTATGGACCAATTTTGATTTTCCATTCCATTGTTTTGCTCAGGCCAAGGCCATTGGAAAAGCAGCAAGCGAGTTCATAAAGAAGGATCTAAAGATAGACTACGTGTATGATTACATGTTCCATCTCCTAAACGAGTACGGTAAACTGATGAGATACAAGCCGACCGTGCCCGTAAAAGCCGTCGAATTCTGCTCGGAATCAATGGCTTGTCTGGCCAATGGAAGAGAGAAGGACTACATGATAGAATCGTTGGTGAAGGGTCCCTCGGTCACGAGCCCATGCACGATGCCTCCACCGTACGATCCAGCATCGATTCATGCTCTGCTTAGCGAAAAGGAGAATTCGATCAAGCAAGTAGACGAATGGGAAAAGAAATTCTACGAAAACCGAAGGTAACCAAAGTGTCCATCACCTGGAAATTAGAAGTGGTTTCATGTGTTGTTTACACGAGCCATACGCAGAATGCATTGTTGTATCAAAGCATGAGTTGTTTTATTTTGTAACTTTTAAAGTTAAATGACCAAAAACTGATTAGAGTATAGTTTAGGGACCTCTAGCGTACTTTACCCCTTGTGCTTTATTTATGTACGGTGATCCTTCTGTACTAATCGTACCAGAAAAACAATGCCAATAAGACGAATGTGTAATAAGATTTTCTGGTTGTAATTATATAGCCAAGAAATAAGAAAGGTATCCATGGATATCTGAAGAACTCATTCTTCTTGTACATGCAGCATGTTCTATAGTTATCAGCTTTTAAATTACTCGGCCTTTGATAATGCCGAAGCTCATGTCGCTCGGATCGGTTGCCTGCAACTCGACTTGAATGCCATCCAATTCCCTCTTGAATCTGTCCTTGGAGCTAGCGTACACCATCTTGCTCCTCACCCTTGATGTATCGGGTGCCCTGCAGCCACTAGTGTTGAATGAATGCCCCAGAGATGTGTGCATAGATTTCCTTTTCCAAAACAAAAAGTGGGATTACCATGCAATGAAGAAGATTTTGCTTTTCTGGCAATTCTCGTCGGTGGTGAAATCGAAATCGAAGACAGCGTAGCAGCACTCGTCGGCGGGCAGAGACGCGGTGAACTACTCGTAGGTCGACGTAGGGTTCCCTACTTTATCCACCACCACTTGCTGCTCGTGAATCTTGAATATGATGTACCGGTAGTTCCTCCTCGCCTTTAACTCCAAGAATTTTAGCTTGCATTCGTCGTCGTCGACCGCCATCCCGGATGCCGCGTTCGCCTATTTCACATTTTAGTCCCCAACACATACACAAATGGAGCCAAAAACAACAACATGCATATTAATCCGCCGAACATGTAATGTCAATGTATCAAATATAAATTCAATTTACAAATTACGATGATCATCAAAATACGAGAAAGATGGAAAAAAGAGACCACACCATATTGTCGTTCGAGGAGAAAGAAGCCTTTGTGAGAAATGAGGAGTGAGAAGAATGAAAGAGAGAAGTGCAGTATCGGGTAGGATATTAACAAGCCCGTCTTAAAAGAAGTGGAGTCCCTGTGCTACTTTTTAGATTAAAGTTCTCAAAATTATAAATTTTTATAATAAGATGAAATGTGAAAATTTATAGTAAGAGATCCTTAATTCAGGGGATCAATTGTTGGCAGGCGAGCAAAATGTGAGGGTGAAGAGAACTTTGTGGGCTCTACCAATAGCTTCAGTGGCCCTGTTTGTATCTTGTGGCCTATTTTTAGTTTAAGTTTTGTCTCGAACTTCTCATGTTTCATTCGAAAAATAAGATGGTAAATTACTTGTTTAGTACTTAACTATCAGTTTTAGTTTATTTTAGTACTTAAACTTTTAATTTTTTCAAAACCATGCCTAAAGTTTAGTTTTTGATTCATTTAAGAACCCATTCAAAATTTAACGTTAATTTTTTTTTTTGAAATTTTATGTATTAAAACGACCAAAATTGATAGTTAAGATACTAAATATGCTAAGTTTTTAAGGGCGGGTACTAAAATGAAATGAAAACTAAAACAAATTAAAACCGATAGTTTAGGTACTAAATGCGTTATATTCCCTAAAAATTATTGTGATGAGAAGAAATATTGTATATTAAAAACGATTTTGTTTTTATTAATGTAGTTATATATTAGATAACAGCCTTTAAGATTAATAGACTTTTTTATATTTATATTATTAGATAGAGAAGGTAGAATCCATTTGAATAAGCAAAACCCTATAGAAAGAAGCATCTTATTGGATTGAACGCAACAAGCTCATGGCTCACAACATGCACGAATAAGATCACACCGGTCCATGCATGCACTTGAACCCGCCTTGAGAAATCACCCCTAGCTACTGCAACTCTCCTTTTATTTCAGACTACTGGTAAAAATTTTGTGAAATTTTCCATTCAATCAAGATTTTAGAATGGTGCATTTGCCGGAGGAAGTCCCTTGAACCTCACGCCGCCGCCGATGGGTCCTGGTGCGATCAAACCTGAGTCTTCGATCTCCGACATTCCTCTTCGCACGTTCCCTTGTCGTGCTTCGCATAGTTTCGGAAGAAAAACACCTGCCAAGAAAACGGAGAGTTAAATAAATTTGGTCAGGATCTATAGTGCAATTAACTCTGATATTTTCTACCTTCTCCTGCGGCGAGGTTGAAGAAAAGGTCGACGACGTTGGGACAGCCGTCGTAGCATTGAGGGGAGCAAAGCATTCCCGTGAAGCGAGACTCGATGAGCAGATCGGACGAGATGCCGAAGGAGTTCCGGTCGATGCCGCAGGCCTTAACACACTGGTCAGTTTCGATCCAGTTCCGGATCTTATCGGCTTCGATTTCGGATGTGCGGCAAGTGTATTCTTCTTCTCCGCTCCTCTTGACGTGCTTCTCCAGCACACAACGCTTGCCGGTCGATGCCACGGCGTAGGCGCATGTGTCTTGGTCAAGGTGTTCACATGTTATTTCCCCTGCAAACAAAAAGAAACTTAAAAATCATAAAACAATGCCGATTATAACGTGATTAGGGAGCATGAAATGACGTGATAATAAACCTAGGGTGGCTTGCAAATTGAAGGCGAACAATGCAAAAGCAAGAACAGCCAAAGTCTTGGAAGCCATGGGGAATGTAATGGACCGACAAAGGCTAAGGTTCTGCAACTATGTTGGGGAATTGGTGTGAATATTGATGGGGTGGGGAATGACTCTTTTATAGTAGTTGGTTTCGGTTTTCGCAATGGTGGGGACTTGAAAATTCAACAAAACGACACTAATGAATTTCGTGTTAGAAAATGACACGTAGACTAGTTTACATTAGTGATGAGAAATTATTTCATGATTTAACTCCGTCACCTATGGTCTCTCAACGTGGCCTTTAATTCAAGATAGATAAATAAATAATAACAATATTAACATTGGACCGTGAGACACGTAAAGGAGCGGGAAGACTACGGTAGCTGAGGTATATGCCTCTATGAGTCAATTGACGCCGTGATCAGTGGCTAAGGTATTAAAATCGCAGTCAAAATTTCCCCATAGGGTCAAAGTTGGAAAACATCCGTTATTTAATCTTTTCTAAATCTGGACCGTCTGCAAATCAATGGCCTCGTGATAAAAGAAATTGTTATTGTTCTTTAAGGTTTTGAGTCCGAAATGAATACTTGAAGTGTGACCTTCTAACGTGAAATAGTTAAAAGTTATATTTAAACATATATCATCTTATATTTACACCCCAAATTAAAAAAAAGTTTAGACCATTAATAAATTCAACATGTTTCATTCAAACATCGAACTTTGCCTACCTCTCTAAATTCGCTTTTATCGATTAATTTAAAGGTAAAGTACACAAATGATCATCTGATTATAGGGTATTGTTCTATTAAATCTATTGAATATTAAAAGTTATAAAATGATCCTTTGACTATAGAATGTTGTTTTATTAAATCTCGACTATAGAATGTTGTTTTATTAAATTCCTCGACTATTGAAAGTTACAAATTAATCACCCGACTATTCATTATGTTTCAAACGCTTCCATTTCCATTAAAAATTTGACGATGGTCTGAGTTGACGTTAATATGATGACTGATATGATAGTCGTTTGAGATTATGGATTAGATTTTTTCATGACACAGTTAGAAGATTAACGTTTAACTCAGAATACCTTCAGATTTTAACGGAAAATGACAAGTTTGGAATATAATGAATAGTCGGATGACTATTTTATAACTTCTAATAGTCGAGGGACTCGATAAAGTAACATTATATAGTCAGAGGACTATTCTATAACTTTTAATAGTTGAGAGATTTAATAAAGTATATCTTATAATCGAGGGACCATTGTGTATTTTACACTTAATTTAATTTTGATGACTATTTACCCTTACTAATGAGAAGTTTATGAGGACTGAAGAGTGGCTGCTGACTTTATTTCCAAGATAAGTACTTTGGTTTTAAGACAGCGTCATTTACGGGACAGTCTTTAGATCCGATTTCTCAGTTCATTTTTGACAAAAACACGAACAAAAGTTAGGTCCTAAACTTTTGGACCTTCTATTAGACTTACAAGAATAGCAATAGATTGGAGGTGTACATGCGTGATATTATTTTTTTTAAGGGTAAAGAATGTAATTGGTCATCGATTATAGGATACTGTTTTATTAAGTTCATCGACTATTAAAGTTATAAATAGTCTTTTGATTATAGAGTATTGCTTTATTGAGTCTCTCAATTATTAAAAGTTACAAAATAGTCACATGACTATTTATTATTTTCCAAACTCATTTTTTCCGTTAAAAAATAGATAATATTATGAGTTGAACGTTAACTTGCTCACTGTGATACGATAACATTTAATCTCAAAATCTTAAACGACTATCATATCATAGTCACCATGTTAACATTCAGCTTAAACAACCACTACTTTTTTAACGGAAAATGACGAGTCTGGAACATATAAATAGTCGAGCGACGTTTTATAACTTTTAATAATCGAACGACTTAACAAAATAACATTTCATAGTCGAATGACTATTTTGTAACTCTTAACATTTGTGTTCCTTCTATTAGTTGGGCTAATAATAGAGCTGAATAGTAATTGAATTGAAACCATCTTATTGGGTCAAGGGAAGGCCCTATAACTTCATAGTTTTGATAATACTACTCGAACCATCTATATTCTCTCTAAACCCTTAGACAAAAATAATTATGTTTAAATATAATACATTATCCTGAGATATCGGGTTCGAACATATACGTCTATAATGTACGTGTATAGTCAATGATTAAGAAATATTCTGGACAAATATTACATTGTAATCACTATAGAGTATTCAAAAATATGTTATTATAAATACCGTTTGTCATTAAAAATGAAATAGAGACCTAATTTGACTTTATATAATAATATTTTTAACCCCTGAAATTCATATAATCTATAATTTACTCTCATTCAATATAATTCTATAATTTTAAGAATTCATATTCAAAACAATTAAGGTAAAGGTAATATTATTCATTTCAGATGATTTTAGATTATTTAAGTTTAAATAATTTTGCATGAATTAAATTACTTCAACGGTTAAAGGAACGATTGTTATTGGTTCCAAATTTAAGTACCAAAGACTGCAGGATATTTGAGCGTTCAATGTCAAATAATTGAGAGTTTTGAGAACATATATTACTACTTGTAAGCACTTAGATTAATAAAAAAATAATTTATAATTTTATTTATAAATATGTATGAATTTATTCATATTTAAAATTTGATTTAATATTATTTTATAATTATGTTATAATCTTTAAAAAAAGGCTTAAGACCCGAACCTTTGCCCCTGTAGTAGGTTCAATTTATCATTTTCACTCCTATCGTAATTTTACATCAATTTAACCCTTAAAGTTATTTAATTGCATCCTTTTATACCCTATCCCTTAAAACCTAAATTATAAATCCTAAGTATATACATGAAAACAAACCAGAAACACCACAATCTGACAATCACAAGGCCATGGAAGAGAACTTCGATGGTTGTCGGACGGTGAAGCATAAACCAAAAACCATAACACAAGTGATGTTTTGTTCCATGAAGATAACACTAGTTTCCATCGGCAGACAAGAACTGGTAACTGCTAGAGTATGTCCAGGCAGAGGTAGCACGTACCTTATGAGCGATATGAATTTAGAGCTACCGATGGAAAATTCCGAAGGGATCGCATGATCCAATGACCGAACCGAATATAATCACCCGATCATCATCGATTCATTTACTTAGAGGAAGCCATCAACATTAGATCAATGCGATCCCTTTGGAGCTCTCCACCTGCACTAAGAATAGAGGCTTCTCTCATGGGGTTTTCATTCTTTCTTTGGTTACTTTTTATAGAGGAAGAACACACGGGGGGGGGGTTAGCTCTTTGCTTTTCGCCCACTGTTACGCAACCATCGGCATCACATGCACACGAAATTGGGCGTTGATAGACGATGGCAACCGGCAAGCTCGGTATGGCTTAGAATATAACCTTTTTGTTTCTTTGGTGAAATTCTCCATGTACCTCTCCATATTTATTCGTTTTAAACAAAGGAATTAATCATTGTTATTTTCTATAATATTGTTGGGTAAATTACGAGTTTAGTATTTAAACTATCGTTTTGGTCTGTTTTAGTACCTAAACTTTCATTTGTTTTCAAAATTATACCTAATGTTTAGTTTTTATTTCATTTCAATACCCTCCGTTTAAAACTTAATGAGTTTAGTACCTAAACTATCAGTTTTGACCCGCTTTAGTACCTAAAATATCATTTTATTTTTAACGTGACTGCAAGGGTGATTGAACGTTCATTGTCAAATAATTGAGAGTACTTTAGACCAAATACTATGTTATAATTTTCTTTGCGTTCTTTGCTCTTTGATGTTTTCGTCAATTTTCTTCTCTTGAAAAAAAAAATTGATCGAATTTTATTATTTTATACCAATGTAAAAATCCGAAAATATATTTCACTCATAATATATAATAAAAAAATTGATTATTTTACCCCAACATCAACTTCACTCTACCTTTACTAAACTGGTTGCACGTGCACCAAAAAAGCTAACGTGGAAAGGAGAGAGTTAAGTCAGGGTGCGCTTACAAGGGAGGTGATGTGCTTACTTTCCAACCCACGAGGGTTTTCCTGCCCAATCTTGCAAGACACCAACTTTTCAAACTACTACTTGATATTAAGGGCGTGTAAAACTCTATTCGACTCGAAAAATTAATTCTTTTCAACTAGGTTTGATTTGAAAATATTCGATTCAAATTGATTTCGCGTTGGAATTTCATAAACTTGACTCCATTTGAAAAAAATTCAAATTAAAATCGAGTTGTATTTTACAGCTCGAAATTTTTAATAATTAGTAGATTGATTTTCAAGTTTGAGTCGAGTCATTATACTTTATAGGGTATATGTAAATCACGTATGAAAAAAATACGAAAAAAATATATGTATTGTATATGATTATAGAATATCATTTAAGTTAGAATCAAATAATATTATAATATTGTAAATATTTATAATTAAATTTAAATAGAAATTCCAAAATTTGACTTGACTCGAACCTAATTTTATAAATTCGACTCGTAAAAATTGCAATTCAAATCTGAGTTATAAAATATGACTCGTCAACTCAAATAATTCGAAATTTTTTTACTCAACTCGATCAAACGTTCACCCTATTTGTTGTTAAAATTAACCATTTCTATATTTCAATTATTATAATTAATTAAATTCTTAATTTATATATTCGATTTGTCTTATAGATTAATAAAATCTTAGATTGAACAAACTCAAGGCAATGTTGTTCACCCCTACGTGTTAGTACTAAAACTATCAGTCTTGATCTGTTTCAGTACCTAAACTTTAAATTTTTTTTAAAATCATACTTATCGTTTAGTTTTGTTTCATTTTAGTACCACGCAGTTAAAAACTTAACGGACAAGCTGACGGGGCATAGCTCTGGTGGACAGACAACCAATCCGAACGGTGGACCACAAGAGAATGACGAGTTAACGAACATAGTATTGTTTCAGTCCCATAAGACGGTTGACAATGGAGATCGAAGATGAATAAGTCGAATAGTACATCGTCGATTTGGAGAGATTGAAACATTTTCCGGTAAAGTGAAGACTAAATCACGTTCAAGTGGTTGAAAAGGTGCGTGATGGAAAATTTAGTCTTCACCGGCACGGATGCGACGGCCGGCGGGCTCTCCGTTAAGTTTCTAAGAGCAGTTATTAAAATAAAATAAGAACTAAACGTTTTTAAAAAATTAAAAATTTAAGTACTAAAATATATCAAACCGATACTTTATATACTAAATATGTAATTTTTTTAAAAATTACCATAATATACATTGATTGAAGAGTGAGCATTAAAGCAGAGTTGTTCTAAATCTAGGCATACAAACTACACTAGGACAGGTAAGGGTGGATTGGCTAAATTTTTCTAAAGGTGAGCACATAGAAATTGCATATCACATAGGCAGTTAAATCACGACACGTGATCTGGTTAAAAAGCCAGACAGAGCAAGGGGCATGACAAGAAATACTCGAGGACAGACAAGATAGAAGAGATTGAATAAGGTTTTATAATTAATGTTGGTAAGAGTACCAATCAAACAGCTATTGTTGTTGGGAAGAAACTGAGCACCAGGTCCACTTTCAGAAAATGACCTAGTCCCATTAATTTTTTTTTTCTTGGATAAACTACGTATTTAGTACTTAAATTATTGATTTTAGTTCATTTTAGTATTTAATTTTTTTTCGAAATCATACTTGACGTTTATTTTTAAAAACTTAATGTTTAGTATATGACTATCAATTTTTATCCGTTTTAGTACCCAAAATTTCAATTTTTTTCAAAACTTGACGTTGAAATTTGAACGAGGGTACTAAAATGAAACAAAAAATAATGTTTTTAATGTCGGGTACTAAAATAAAATAAAAACTGAACTTTAGGTATATTTTGAGAAAAACTAAAAAATTAAGTACTAAAATATATCAAAATTGATACTTTAGATACTAAATGCGTAACTTACTCTCTTTTTCTTTTCTATTTTCTTATTCATTGCTCTCTTTATCCAAGTGTGTAATGCAATTCTGAATGGCCTATTTGTTGATTGAAATTAAATATCTATGAAGAGGGAGATTATCCCAAATTAAGATTAGGTTATGTTATCCATTTTATATAAAGTTTTTCAATAAAAAAATAAAAAGATTATTTAAGATCAATTCGAGGTTTAATATCAATTAAAGATTAATTTATCTCTTTTTATTATGTGATCATTTATATTTATCGTTAACGCCTTGTATAATATAACAAATGATATTTAGTAAAAAGAAAGTTTAAATTATAATATTTATTAAAACTCTAACAAATATTATAATATTTATTAGGTAAAAGGGTAATTTTTGCCCTCGAAATAGACTCAATTTATTCTTTTGACCCCTATCGTATTTTCACATTAATTTAACCTTCAAAGTTGCTCAATTGTATCATTCTATACCATACCCTAAACCTTAAACCATAAACCCTAAATCTTAAATCTAACTTAAGATTTACAATTTAGGGTTTTAAGTTAGGTTAATTCGATTGGTTAATTCAGTTAAAATCGAAGTTTAAACACCCCTAAAACTAAATATTATATATAATATATTAAATATTTAATAATTTTAATTAATTCAGTAATTTAACTGATTTCGAATCGAATTAACCGAAACCGAAGTTTAAAAACACTATTAACCGTTAACTGACCAGACCCAAAATTAACCTATCAATTAACCAATCAAAATTTCAATTTTAACTGAATTATAAACACTCCCGCGAGTATTATACATTATAATTAAGGATATTTAATAAAACATATCCTTTCAAATACCCAATAACAATAAAATGAAAGACTAAAAAGAAGAAGAAGATAACATATGTTGCGATATAATTTTAAAAGACAAAAGATGTGATATTATAATACTATGAGTTAATTATAGCATACGTATTTAAATTATGGTTTTTCGTTTTAAATTAGTCCTTAAACTTCTAAATATTTTAATTTCATCGTTAAATCATGACTACATTCTAAATTACTCCTCAAACTTTTGAATATTTTAGTTTCATCCCCAAACTATATACTTCATTCTAAATTGATGTCCAAACATTTTCAACATTCAATTTTATCCCAAATTATATGTATATACCAATCGCATTCCATATTAATAAAATCGTTAAGTCAAGTTATGTTATTATATGTTTGAAAAAATAAAGTTTAAGCTAAATTATGGACGTAATTAATTACATATTTGGAATGAAGTTAGAAGGTTCAAAAGCTCAATAACTAATTTAGAATGAGTATCATAATTTGAGTATGAAATTAGAATATTCAAAAGTTTAAGGATGAATTTAGAATGAATATCATAGTTTGGGGACGTATGACACAATTAACTTTAATACTATATATATATATTCTTAAAGATAAAAGATGTGATATTATAATACTATGCATGAATCAAGTTATCTCAGTAGTTAAGAGAAGATTATTATTTCTAAAGTGTCGGGTTTGAGCATCAACGACTATAGAGTATTTGAGTGATCAGTGTCTAATGATTGAGAATCTTTATAATAATACTATCACTTACAATCACTCTTATATTAATAATAAAAAAAAAAACAAGAGAGACAAGTGAAGGGTGAAATTATGGATGGTAACTAGTCGGGTTAGGGTCAGGTTTTTGGTTAACCCGACCCAAAAAAATATACATCTTTCACTCGATTCTGACTTGATCCGATTTTTAAGTTTATAAATTCGACCCGACCCGACCTGGTATAAATTAAGGATTTAATTAAAAAATATTTTTTTTAAAGAAATTACATTATTATCATCGGGTCAGGTCGGAGTTTTCCACATTTTACCTGAATTCGACCCGACTCGACTTCACCCCTTAAAAAGTCTGACCAAAACACAATTTTTTTATATAAAAAAATCCGACCCAATCGAGTCAGATTGGATCAGGTCGAAACCCGTCATATGATGATGAAATTGCCATCCCTAGGTGAAATTTATTTAGGTCAACAAAGAAGAATCCGAGACGAACACAAAATGAGAGTTGCTTGCAGCATGCGGCGGAAGTGACGGTGGTGCTGAGGTCAAAGACGCAAAGGTACAACCAAAGCCGATATTAGAGGCAACGTGAGGCTCGCCACTGGCACATGTCCCCGCAGGATCTCCCGGTGATACACTTACATCGCTGTGTTCCCCCGATCTTTTACCTGTGGGGTCTCCCCATCTGATATGACTAATAAAACTTTATTATTATTATCATCATCACTTTTCGCATTATAATAAGGATCTGGTTTCATCACCGCTGCGAGAAGGAAGAGAAATCAAGAACAAGTTAGCTAGACTTGTCAATGCTGAAATATTTAACGTCAATTTTCTTGGTCAAATTCAGCTATTACCCCCTTTAGTATTTATAAGTTTATAGATTTATTTTTTTTAAATTTAAAATCTATGTTATTCCATATAGGGTAAACTACGCATTTAGTTCCTAAACTATCAATTTTGATCTCTTTTAATATTTAAACTTTTAATTTTTTAAAAATTATACCTAACATTTAGTTTTTTTATTCTAGTATCCCAACTTTAAAAATTTAATGTATTTAGTACCTAAACTATCAATTTTGGTATGTTTTAGTGCCTAAACTTTCAAAAAAGTTAAAACTTAATGTTAAATTTTGAACATAAATACTAAAATGAAACAAAAATCAAACTTTAGGTATGATGAATTTTTTTGAAAGTTTAGATACTAAAACGGATCAAAACTGATAGTTTAAATACTAAATGAGTAGTTTACCCTTCCTTATATTACGCGTAAGTCATGCATTTTGTTTATGTTCCTTAATTTAATCATATTTATTAATGTTTAGGGTTTGGATACTAATAGTTTAAACGGAGCAAGTTAGATTAAGAGGGTTAAATATCAGTAAAGTTAAATTCTTTAAACAACGTTCATAGTTTGAATTTTAGTATCATGAACGATACAAACTAGATTGAAAGGATCACTATTATCATGAATTGATATAATGAATTAATCGACTATTAAACCAGATATATATGATTATAAAATAGGTATGGGGCATAAGAATCAGTCTTTATCTAGATTGAGAAAGATCGTATCTCAACTGTTTATATATTTGTATGATTGGTGTCGTATGTGTGTAGGTAAGAGTTGTTAAAGTGTTGTTGAAACAGAATGATAAATCCAAAGGCTAAACATATAGGATGCCATTCCTAGCATACCTCACCAAAATATATGAGAAAAAGAAACAGGAAAAGAGGGGTTTTGAGTGTGTAGTTAGTATTAGGGTTTAGGGTTTAATGAAAATGGGAAGGCGAGTTAACATAAGAGTGGGAGAAGGGGCTTTGGAAGTATCGTAAAGAGGAGGAAAGGATCCAAATGCCCTTAAAGGTGCTGTAAAAAAAAGCTTAAGAGCTGTGCCATTGAGAATAATGAAAAATCCATGAAAGCGATCAAAGATTTTTTGTCAGGTTATTTCCTTGTCTGTATAAGATGCAAGAGACCAAACGACGGTAAAGAAATTATTATTATTCTTTGATGTCTCAAGTTCTAGCATCAGGAGTGTCAGGAGTGTGAGCGTTCAATATCAAATGTATGAGAGTTATCTTTGAATAAATATTATCTTGTATTTACCTCAGAATAATAAAAAAATATAGATAGATATGTATTTCGTGATGATAGAATATAGATGAGAATAAAAATTAGATGTGTTGTGGATGGTGAGATATGTGTGAGTATTGAATTTACGATAATGAACGAAGGAAAGTAAAATAATAATCTTATTGAAAAATTATTACAGTTCATTACTTCTGCAAATAGAAAGTAATTTTCAATTACAATTACTGTTCAAGGACCGTAACTTACACAGCCTTCTGTATAATTCTTCAATTACCGTGAATGAAAACCAATTGGTTTTATCGATTGTTCAATATGGTAAGAATAACGGTTGTTAGAACCGGACCAGAACGACCGATCGAGTTTAAAACCGATGATCCAGCTGATTGAACTGGTGGTGTAACCTAAAATCATGTGAACCGTTAAAAAACCAAAATTCAAGGTAATAATTTTTTTAATCTTTTATTTCATTTTTATCAAACCGATGGTTCAACCGATCAAACTAAAAATTAGTGGTCTGACCGGTTCAACCACCGGTCCGGTTTTTACATCTGTATACGGGATAATTTGTCGCAGGTAAAGAAAGAATCATCTATCTGAGTGAAACCTGCAAATGGATTTCAATGGAGATGACTGTGTTATTTCCACCAAACAGAAGGCCCTGTTAACAAGATCGAAGTGGGTGTAGGGAGACATTACCTGTTGTGAGGGTATAAGGTTGTGGCATGTCTTGTCGCATGGATAGGGGCAATCAATCTCTTTGGTTATTTTTCTACCGAAGTACCAATCTCCAACTGCTTCTGCAATGGTCTGTAATGGCATTTTCAAGTTTTTTGTTACCCGTGGGAGTATCGGATATGAATTTGTTCTGATGTTTACTTACCATATCCATGTTCGAATTTGTGTCCGAATCCGATCTTATTCGAATAATTTTTAAAAAAAAACAAGTCCAAGACACATGCATTAAGAAAAATAAATGACTTACCTTGTTGTGTATTCTTGGAGAATCAGCTGCATACCATGTGTCCTGTGACTCACTTTGACAATGAGCAAAGCATGAATTTATAAGTATTCCTCCTCTTCCTGAATTTCTGAAGAATGAGTAAAGCGCTGAAAGCATATCTCGCCTCAATCCTGGTGAAAGATTTAGATTTTAATATCAGTTTATATCATCAAAGAATAATTAGTCTATAAGATTTAGTGTAAAGTACACAAATGGTCCCCGATTATAGTGTAGTGCTTTATTCAGTTCCTTGACTATTAAAAGTTACAAAATGATCCTCTGACTATAGAGTGTTGCTTTGTTGAGTCTCTCGACTATTAAAAGCTTTAAAATGATCACCCGATTATTTATTATGTTCTAAACTCGTCCTTTTATGTTAAAAAAAATTGATAGTATTATGAGTTGAATGTTAACTTGCTGACTGTGATATGATAAAATCTAATCACATAATCTCAAACGACTATCATATGTCAATCATCATGTTAATGTTCAGCTTAAATAACTGTCAATTTTTTAACGGAAAAGGATGAGTTTGGAACATAATGAATCGTCGGGTGACCATTTTATAACTTTTAATTATCGAGTGACTTAATAAAGCAACATTCTATAGTCAGAAGATCGTTTTGTACCTTTTAATAGTTGAGTAACTTAATAAAATAATACCTTATAGTCGAGGGACCATTTGTCTACTTTACAGTAGGATTTATGCATACACACATATATATGAATTTGTCAGAAATTCAACAAACATGAGAGCAACGAAGGCCAACCTTGCAATACATTAATCTGGGTTGCATTGCATGCTGCCGGATTAAGCTTGCAACGATTCCAGTGCCCGTGCGGATCGGCAGAAGGCGGAACCAAACTATGATGAAACTGTTGGGGCAGAAACACTGTGATTATATCGACTGTGCTAGAACATTGACTCGACGGGGAATAGTGTTGAGTTTATAAACAAAAAGAGCAAGGAAATGTACCTGGTATACATCATAAGCCGAGTTCAAGATAAAATAGGGCGTTGTGATATACTTCAATGCATACTGGGGAAAGAAACACTGCGGAAAGGGAAGTTAAATACCTTGCGCTGCAAGCAAAAAGCACATCATTCTTTTATTGATAAGTGCATTGCCGAGTTCATACCAGCTTCGGATCGTTGATCGATGCCATGCAATTTGGATTTAGATTTTTCTCTATCCCCTGTCATGTCCATTTGGTTGGTGTGAATAGTTTCAGGACTAAAACAGGGTTTAAATAGGTACATTCCATGACACTAGAGATATGGATGTAAAAGCAGACCAAAATTTAAGGCAGTGATAAAAAAATAAGTACCTGTAAAGTGATTAGATCATGATAGAAGGACCTCATGGTCAAATTCAAACTTATGTCTCGTCTGCAAATTGAAAATCAAAGGATGTAACACCCGGAAACAGAAGCTTGTCAGGTGCAGAGAACTAGACAATGAAACTTACTCATCCAGGAAAAATCCAGCATCACTTAAACATTTCACACTGGCATTGCTTGGTAACATCTTTGTGAAGTTGTCACAGTGCAGAAAGGTTGCTAGACCCCCAGCAGAGCAACCTGAAAGCAATGCCTAAAGCAGAGAAAAAGCAAATGAAGTAGAGCTGAAGTTCAAATATTACCACTGAACACTGCATGTCATATTTACATGGGAATTTTTTCTTGCATATAATAAGTACGTAATTTTGAATACCAAAATACATGATTAATATCAAACCTCAAAAGTACGAAGCTATATTAGAAAATTTGACTAATGTGATCTTACCTTGCGTGCACTTGACAACCCTTTGGGCAGAAGATCATGGATGATTGCTTCAAAAATTTTCTGCCCTCTGAAATAAAGTAATGACGTCTGTTCATTTCAGAAGCATATATAGGGAAAGGAATTAGTAAAGGAGGCAATTCTATGGTCTTTAACAAGCGCTCAAATGTGTAAGAGCCTTCTTTATAGATAAGGACATTTGGGTTTTGCTTGTTATGAAGGATGGAAATGAGGAAAGATAAAAAAATTATTTATCATATGATCATAAATTTTAACTATTTGATTAACAAATTTTCCAAGTCCTACCAGTAATTCACTGTTCATGATTTTTAAGTTTCAGAACGTAGAGTTATAAATATGATTTTAAAAAACAAAAAGATACACCGCAAGGCATAGAGCTAATATGAGAAATTACCCCGTTGTAAAACTTACTATCTCCAGAAAATGAGGCTCCATCACAGTATCTCAGCTTCACACGGTTCCAGTTGTAAAAATCTGGGTGTAAGAATTTAATGATTACTCCAGAACCAATGAAGAAAAGAAATGTTTTTATAAAATCTCTAGATTTCAAGTGCTTGATATGAACTACAAACACAACTCTTTAGCAAACCGTTTTATTCTTCTTTCAGTGAACATTTGCATAAGATATAGTATAATCACTCTCTTTAATGCCATGTAGACATTCTCTTATATAGCACAATCTAACCGATTGTCATGAGCATTTGGTTCTGTATCATGTTTCGCTACAACTTGATGCAGAGTTATCAAGGCGTGCCGAAGAGCACTGCACCTAATGACTTTGTGCAAGACAACATAAGAGAATTAAGCATAATGACCTATAAAAAATGTATATTTTATAAATAAACCAGACCACTGTTAGAACTTAATTATATATATTTTAAGCTTATTACATACATACATATAAGGCCACATGCATACTGAAATTTACTTCACCTGGGTGAACACTTTTTGTACACCTTACACCTAAAGCAATATAAGATTTCTACAGCTTGGAGTGCATCTTGCACCCGTGATAACACTACTTTGTTGAACCCACATTGGTCAACGAGAAAATAATTGAAGTTTGTCTTTTGCGTCCTTTGCTTTCAAAAACTAAGGACATGTGCACAGGCAAGAAGCAACAGCTGCTCCTTCCCATGTTCCACAATAATCTTGTAGTTGCCAGCTGGAGCAAAATTATGTAAAGTTGTAAACATATGGTGCGTATGTCAAAATGAAGAGAGAAAAGACTCGGAAACCTAACCAAACCCTTCAACTATTGATCTAAAAAAAAACAAACCCTTCTACCCACCGACGTTTTGATGGTTGGTCAAAATTTAGGAATCAGGACGTTGAAAACAGTCCTCTAATGGGATCAACATGCAAGGTGATAAATGTAATTAAGAATGAACCAAGACAGCAAGTCCAGAAACAATGAAACGAATTAGCCTGGCAGAGAACTATGCTGAACCACCCAGAATCGAATACTTTTAAAATTAAAATATACTGTCATTCAATTATGTGTTTAATAATAAATTGTTATACTTTTAAAAAAATTGTAAAAATGTCATTCAATTAAAATATTCTTATACATAATTTTAGTCTTTAAAATTTATATTCTATCAATTTGATCCTAATTCAAAATAATTCAATAAATTTAACTTTTCATATTTAAAATTTTCAATAGTTTTATTCTTTGTTCTTTTAGATTGTTTGTTTTTCTGTTAGAGATGTTATATTAGTTTCCGAATACTTTTTTGATATAATAATAATCTAACATTAATTTATTGTTATTTTATGGTAGAATGCAATTATCCAATTATTGCTTTGATTTGATCATTTGATGAGCTTGTTTAGTTTGAGTGTATCACAAAAAAAGAATAAATTGATATAATTTTTAAATATAAAATTTATCAAAATAAATGAAATTTGGATAAAACATATAAAATTTGAGGACTGGAAATATTATTATCCCATCATTGACTTTTTTCTAAAAAAAATTTAACTTTAACTCATTATTATTTAAATTTATTATTAATAAAATGTAAAAAATATATATTTTAAAAATATTCAATCAAGTAATTTTGAAATATATATTTTATAAAATTTTAAATTTTAAAATATTTAAAATAATCATGGTCAAAGTTTATTTTTTTTTACTTTTAGAAAATCAATAAAGGACAAATTTAATGGGAGGAAGGTAGTATTATAATTAAAATGTTTGTTTAAAACTTTAAAAATATGTTTTTCACTAATCATATAATTAAGTGGTCTAAAATATATTTTATCCATTAAAATAAATCTGAAGGGACCAGGTGCTGCTTAGCCGCAACCTATAAACTAATCAAAAGGATAACATAGATGTCTGCATGATTACCGGGAAATGGATTACCCTTTCTCAAACAAAGGTGTAGTATACTAGATTCCGGTTCAAGCCAGTGCTATTATGATTGGTCGAGGAAAATGGGGTCCGACTCCATTCATTATTTTTGAGTTAATAATTTCAATATATCTATAAGTATATGTTTTTTCTAATTTATGACTAAAGGCTTTTTCTAACAGAAAAAATAAGGGATGCATATTTAAAAATGTAAAGGATAATATCAAAATGATGTCAATGCAGATATTGACGCGTTGATACCAATAGAACCAACTTGCACCTTCCCTTTGTCTTTTTCTTTGATACATCTGGACTGAGTATGAGAGAATACCAAGACAACGTAAAGCTAAAATATTCACCCCTAATCAATCATATGTAGGGATAAATATAAGATTTGGATCTAATAGGTATTGAATTCGATCTAATTTTATAAGACCAATCTTTTTATTTTGAAAATTCAGATTAACATCAAATTAGGTTTGGCTTTTGAAAGATAATATCATATTATATTTAAAATTAGGGTGAAAAATTTTAACTGACTTGAAATAATAATATAATTATTTATTAGAGATAGTTATAATAATATCTCTTTATCAAAATCTTTTAAACTAAACTTCTATATTATCAGATAAAAATAATAATTATATATATATATATGGTCCTATGTGAAATTAAACCTAAAAAACAAGTCGAGTTTTAAATCAAAATGAAATTCTCTAAATTCAGATCAAAATTTTAGTCAAAATATATATTTTTCTTCCGGCAAAGTGAACCGAAAGATAATTTATACCCATCCTTAATCTTATTTTCCAGTAGCTTAAATATGGTGTCACATACTGAACCCATACATTTTCGTATCCATTCTGGAGTCTGATTGGTTTAGAATCATGCACTCCATATCAAAGTTTCCATTTAAAAAATAATAATAATATGTATCACATTCACGTCATGCAGTAAATAGACCCAGAGTTAACTAATATGGAATTGAGAAATAAGATGTGAAGTGAACCTGGATTGAAGGAGACATTGTTGCTTAAGATGCCAGAGAAGACTTCCAACTTGCTCATGTAACGAGTTGATCCACGGCGCGTTTCGGCTCTCTCCAAGCAAGACAATACGTCATTACACCAACCACCACCCTGATAAACAGATTACAGTATAAATGGAATAGAATTTAAGAATCAGAATAATTAATAATCTCAAAAACATTGGATCCTACTGATCTACTGGAACTAACAAGGTGTACATCTCGTTAATCTTGTGAACATTGTCCTTCCTTAGGCTCAACGCTTGAGCCTTTTCAATAGACTTTTTATCCTTTTATTGCATGAAACTTTAATTTGTTTTATGGGACCATAAAACAGCTTCTTTTACACAAATTTGTGGACAGAATATTTTAGTTTAAAATTTCAAAACTGAAATAAATTATATTTAGTTTATGATTTATTAATGAAATGGACTCACACAACGTTTTCCTCTCACACTTTTCATGAAATCTAAGCCATAACATAAAGACAAACACATATGACCATTCATTTAAAGACAAACGCTTTATTTAATCCCACCTGCATGCAATTCATACACTTACAGGAACATATATATTATTCAGATTGAAAGGGAAGAGACAATAAAACTACACATAAGAAGAAATAAACGTCAACCTCTTAATTCACCAGATCTAGAGGCTGAATTGTTTATTACTATATTTTTACTCCTTTTTGGTAGTCTCCAATTGAATGATTTTTACCATCTGACAAATTTGACCTATAGCTGGCTTCCACTCAGCCGTTTTCACTGGTGGTTCACGCTAGCCTAAAAACTAAGTAAATGATAAAGGAAAAAACAAAAAAGTGAAATGCACGAGACCCCAGGTTTCAAAAACAGTGACAAACAATTCGGTATCAGTTTTTCCAACGCATCAAAACTAATCTAATCATCTCGAGTCTTCACGCTAATTCTCACCAGAATACAATTTTGGCTTAAGTGCCGTCTTTACGTAGTTTTGCCATTAAAGAATTTAAATTAAGGTGGTCACATGAACTAATCAAATAACATATACGATGCGATTACAGTTTAAATCTATCATATTATTTTAACAAATACAAGTTAATTATGCCCGTAAGGACGAACTCATTGATTACCTCAAACTGTAGAATCCAGTTGTTTGCTCCAGCGCCAAATCCTCTGTGCAAATGATACGCCGGCAAACTTCCATCCAAACAGACTGCGACAATTCACAAATCAAACAGTTTACCGCCAAACAAAATATAAAGATTCAAATCGCTTAAAGCTTATAACCAGAAACGAAAATTCTAATTACCGGCGCCGCCAGCAGCGGCGTTTTTAACTAGAGTCATGGCAACCAGGAGTCGCTCTTCGGAGTAAATGCTCCGTGGAGCGAGAACTAAGAATATGAATGAACACAGAATAATCTCTATATGCATCTTCATCTTCTTCACGTTGATTCTGAAATTCCTCTGATTCGCATTGAACTGATGAAGAAAAAATAATGGCGGAAAAATCTGGGCCTCGCGGTTTTGTCACTGAGAACGGACCCACAAAGAAAACAGATCTGCTACTAAAGCAGCGGGAATTGACAGGTGATGGCTTTATGTAACGTGAGAGAGAGGCCGAAGAAACGTAACATATATATATATATATATGTGGAGGTGAATTTTGGAATTTCCGCACTATAGGATAAAAAAGTGCAAAAATACATCTAAGGTCGCTAAATTATTAGTTTAGTTATAAATTGGTCAGCTTCTTTTGAAAAGATATTTTTTATCCCTTAATTAAAATATCATCACAAATAGGTTATTCATATTTAATGCAGCCTGATATAATAATAGTTTTAGTCCATAAAATTTATATATTATATCAATATGACCCTAACACATTGATAGATTGTATAAATTTTAGAGACTAAAAATTTTATTATACTGTAAGATCACTCTTTCGTTTAATGTGTAATGATCATCGATCTATTTATAACAAGTGTGTAATGATCGTCGATCTATTTATAACAATACTTTTAATTGAATGATTAAATTATAACTTTTAGGGGGTAGGGATGGCAACCGGGCGGGACGAGTGTGGATACCCCTTCCCCTATCCCCATACTCACTTAATATTTTCGTATCCATCACCACCCACCGCTGGTAATTTTTTTTAAAAACTACACTCGCCCGCGCGGATACATTCTTAAATCCATCCCCACACACATTAACTAATAAGATACCCACCACTAGTCTCGTACACGTCTGTACCCGTCCATATCCATTGATTTGAGATAAGAGAAACGACTGACTTCAATTTTAAAAATATTTATACCATAATATTTGGTTACATTACATGTCATGTTCTATAAAATCTTAATATTTACAAAATAATTATTGAAATTATACCTAAATTCATAGTGGATAGTTAGTGGACAGGCGAATGTGGGGCGGGTAAGGTCTTAAATCCATTGCCTACCCACTACCCAAGACGGATATGACTTTTTACATCCACATCTGCCCACTACACACTAAACTTTTATCCATTCCCGCCCCCAATTGATGCGGATATAGTGCGAAATCCATAAAATTGTACTTATATGTCATCATATTGAGGGGGGAAATTGATATATTTGTCACCAAACTGATTATCGTGTAACCTAAGATGTATTTTACCCATAAAAGCTTATGGGTAAAATACAAATGCCACTCACTTATTAATAAGATTACAAATGGATCATTAAAATTTTAAAAAGTTACAAATAAGTCAGTCAATTAATCAATTATTGCAAACATGTCACTTTGTCGTTAAAAATGAAACGAACTTAACTTTTTTAATCATAAATCAAGCCAATCAATTTATCAATTGAAATAATCAAGTCATTCATTTTATTAATTGTTACAGTTAGGTAACTTAGTTGTAACTAAGAAATTAATGTCTATTACACACTTAACGGCAACGTGATTTGTTTGTAATAGTCGATTAATTGAGTTATTTATTTTGATTTTTTTTTAAATTTAATGACCTATTTGTAATCTTATCAATAATTGAGTAGCATATAATGTATTTTACCTAAACGTTAAATGTGTTGCGGATTATTTAAGGGTTAAAAAAGGGGTAATAGAACATGCCAATGATATGGATGAATTCAGTGAACATGCCAATGATATTGATGAATTCAGTAAACATGCCAATGAGGCTTCGCTGGAATGCTTTAAAATTTTGAGTATTTATTGTTTCTTCCCCCAAAATTATATATTCTTTTTGTTGCATTTAGATTCCTCAATTTTTATTTATCTCTAATTAATGGGAAGTTAGAAAAAAGGAAAGTAAAAAATTAAATGTAAAATACCATTTTTGTCCTCTTTAACTTTTGCAAATTATTTTAGAAAAAATATTAAATATTTAAATTTATCACTTTCGCCACTATAGTATTTTCACATCACTTTAACCCTTGAAATTGCTTAATTGTATCATTCAATACATATCCCAAACTTAAAACCCTAAATTATAAACCACAAGTTAGGGCTTAGGATTTATAGTTTAAAGTTTAGGGTTATAAGATTATGTTTTGGGTTTATGATTTATAATTTAGGGTTTTAAGTTAGGGATAGGATATGGAATGATGCAATTAAACAATTTTGACGGCTAAATTTATGCGAAAATACTATAGGGTCGAAAATGATAAATTGAGTTTGCTACAAGATCAAATGTGACCCTTAAACCTAAATTTAAATATGTCAAAGGTTTCAAATTTTAAAAATTTGTCCATATATCTTATTTTGGTAAATTGAATGTCCATACTTTATTTTCATTTTCTAACTTCTATTCAATTTTTTTCGCTATAAGCTTATCATTTTATTAATTTAGCCCTTAAAAATTATAAATATAAATAATTGATAAATTGTAGCACTTAATTAATGATAATTTTAATTTTTACAAAAGTTAAGTGTAGGGTTGATAAATACCGTAAATATAATGGAGTAAAAAATTGTTTTTACTTTCTATAGTTATCACTATAAAGGACTTATTATTAAAAAAATACATAAATTATATATCTTTTTTCATTTCGATGCTTACATTTTTCGGTAAATCTAAGTGTTTAATGTTACAAAACATTATTATTTTAAGTGTCTCGGCGACACGATCGTTTCAAAATCTCGTTAAGAGATATATATCACATTTATATAATTTTGAAAAATATGAACACGATACATGTCACCTAACGAAATTTTCTAATATTTGTTACAACCGAGACACTTAAAGTAATAACGTTCGTAATGTTAGTCATCTATATTGACTGAAAAAAGTTTAGACACCTAAATGGGAAAAGAAGTATAATTTGAACATTTTTTATATTAAGCCTTTGATTTACTACATTTACATCATCAAGATTCAAACTTTTAAACTTTCTTAACAATCTAACATAATAACATTCCATCCTCGTTGTGTGTGTGTGTGTAAATTACACGTTTAGTATATAAACTATCAGTTTTTGTCCGTTTTAGTACTTAAACATTCAATTTCTTTCAAACCATACCTAAAGTTTAATTTTTGTTTTATTTGAGTACCCATGTTCACAATTTATGAACTTTTTTTTGAAAGTTTAAGTTATAAAAGCGGGCCAAAACTAATAGTTTATATACTAAACACGTTGAGTTTTTAACAAAGAGGTATTGAAACGAAACAAAAACTAAATGTTAAGTATGTTTAGAAAAAAATATAAAAGTTTAGATACTAAAATGGACTAAAACTAATAGTTTAGGTACTAAATTCATAGTTTACCTTCTATTTTTTTTCCTATGGAACGCTGACGGGGGCCTACTTTCCTTGCCTAACGTATGACTTGTGGGAATTGTTAAGTGATCAAAGTCCCGACACACATTTGAATTCTGTTATGCATTTTGGATTACTCCTTGAATATGGAAAGTCTTACGTTACACAGCTCTTAGGTAATTGGTTAGTTTTAGGCCTGTAAACGAACCGAACGCACACGAACGGAGGTATGTTCATGTTCGTTCATTTAATAAATAGACGAACATAAACGAACACGAACATAAACGAACAAAATTTTTTTTGTTCATGTTCGTTTATTAAGGAATATAATTTGTTCATGTTCGTTCATTTAATAAATAAACGAACATAAACGAACACGAACATAAACGAACACGAACATAAATGAACACGAACATAAACGAACATAAACGTTGGAGACCCTACCTTCCATTATTCTTTCATGAAAAATAGTCGACAATGCAAATCAACCAAATCTACAGTGATAAATAGCGTAAGAGTTGATTAGCAGTGATGAAATGTTTGAAGATATCAAATATTTCGATCGATCTTTTAAAGATATTAAATGATTCACACAACTTTAATTTAACGCTATAACATTTATCTTAGTGGTCCATGATTACATATGAACAATCATTTTCTCCTATTACACTCTTTTTCATAAATGGCATAGAAACCTTTGTTTTGTTTTATGGTAAATTCTATATATTTTTCTCTTTACTGATGCTCGTATACTTCCGATTGTTACCTTTATATTCACATCTATTTCTAGAAAGAAGTATGATGTTTTCTTGAGTTTTAGATGTGAAGATACCTGCAATAACTTTACATATCAACTATTAAGTCAAATAAAACAGAGAAAGAGATGAAAACAAACATGTAAAACTTCATATTGCACTATAATATAACTTGTTTTGAAGCTTTCAGCGATCGTCTCCACTCTCTAGTGAACACTAGGGTTTGGGAAAAAAAAAAGGGAAATGAATATAGGTGCGAGGTGCCTCACAGGTTAACATATTGGATTTAATCTCCAAATAAAATTGGATTAATTATGGAGTTGGTCATCAGAATATCATATTAATTAATATTTTTAAGATACTTACAAATTGGTCACCAAAATTGATTTAAGAAGATTGGGTTAAACATAAATGAATGAACATAAACGAACATAATCGAACGAACATAAACGAACATAACCGAACGAACATAACCGAACGTTCACGAACGTAAATGAACGAACGAGACCTATGTTCATGTTCGTTCATTTAATTAAACGAACAAAAAATCTTGTTCATGTTCGTTCATTTAATAAATAAACGCACATAAACGAACTTCCCGCCGCACGGTTCATGAACGGTTCGCTGAACGTTCAGTTCATTTACAGGCCTAGTTAGTTTGTTGGCCACTAATATATGCACTTTTCGAGGGCGGGTGTTAAATCGGCCAATTTGGTTAATAGACCGAATCAAACTTCTAAAATTTTATTAATCGATATTTTTTTTCCAGATTAAACCGCTAATTGAATCGATTTTTTTAAAATAATTAATCAAAATGAAAAAAATTCGATTAATCGAATTTAACCGAAGTTTAAATATCCCTAAGACTAAGGGTTGACTTCCAATTCCATGAAAGTTAGGTATGATATCTCTTGGTGGTTTGACTTTGATAATTTACCTAATCTTTGTTAATTGGTGTTTTGACTTTGATGATTTACCTCATCTTTATGAATTTTTTTGGAATAAATTCTATTGACATACACGGAGCTAGGATCAGATATCGGGAGAGACTAATTTTATTTACAATAAAGAAACAAAGTTTAACGAAATATTTAAATATAACAATTAAAAATGATAAATGTTTTATTTAACTAATATTTAAATTAAAAAGGACTTAAAAAATTATCCTTGCTTGAAAAGCTCCTAGATTATCAAATTCTCGAAGATAATGAGCCATTCATCAGTTCTACTTGCTGAGCTTTGAGGAGGACGGACTTGAACTTATAAAATTTTTAGAAATCGAAAACAGATTTCAGTAGAACACATCTCTTATTGAAAGCTGATTAATACATATATAATTCATGGAACCCTAAGTCGGTTTTTACCTATTGGGCATTTAGTACATATAAAATAGTTTATACAATATCATTTAAACATTAAAAATATATTTTATGAAAATTATTTTTCATAAAATATAAATTATTTTCTGAAATATGTTTGCATATAAACAAATAGACCCTAAATGCCTCTACATTTACTTTTAGTGATCATGTTTACTTCATCTTTAACATTGTTAAGGTTGCCAGGAAATGGGTATGGATTTGAGGTATACCAAGTGGAAGCTGAGGCCCAAATAGCTTAGATAACCCATACAACAAAGGGTGAGCTAAAGGAGGGTAAAATTAGCCCAATAAGCTAGACAGGTAAAAAAATTGACCCATTAGACATTCCTCAAAATTAATTTGGGATCGATACTTGTTACAGTGATTTGAAACTCGTCACGTGGGAATGACGAGTTTCAATAAAATATGTTGTTTTATTGGAACTTGTCACTCTAACGTGATAAATTCTAATAAAGTATTATATCTTTTTGAAACTTGTCACATTGACGTGACGAATTTAAATAAAAAATATTATTTAAACAAAATCGTCATATGAACGTGACGAATTTCCTCTGCAATGTAGCATTTACCCTAAATCACAAATTAATTTTTGGGATGGCTTAATGGGTCAATTATTTTTACCGGCCTGAGGTATTGGGCCAACTTTGCCTTAAAGGAGGGCTTTTACCCAAAACAACGTCGGTTCAAATTGCAAAAACATGAAAATAATGATGGGTTTTCTGAAAATTAACTCAAAAATCTCACTTCCTTCGCCTCGCACTAGGGACCTTATTGATGATCACCAGAGCGACCGAAACAAAGCCTCACAAGCTGTACAAAGTCCAAGGTTAGTCCTCTCCAAAATATCTCTGTCCTCAATTTACACTTTTTTAATCTTATTTCATCTACTTTTCATTTGATCAGATCTTTACTCATCGCCCGTATGCAGATCAAATCTTATCTCTATTTCCCCCAGAATATTGTTTTTGAATATATTTTATAGCTTTTTTTTAGTAGTTCTTTACGCCCTAGATTGTTAGCCGTTTTTTGGAGTTCTTCCTTGCGCAATATGAGCTGTGAACGTGATGAAGATTTCGCATTTCATCTCAGCTTTTGTTTGTTTGCTGTGATTTTTTTTATATTAAATTAAAATTTTGAGATAATTATATATAAATTGACGTTAGAAAGACATGAAATGTGAATTTAACTGTTCTCTGTTTGTTTTGTTTCTGGACGGAAATGGGATTCTTAGTTTCATGCTGCTGGACAAGCAATTTAGTGTGATTTGAAAATTGTTGGAATAGTAAGCAATCATTTTTAGCTTTACACCTTTCCAATGCAAATCAGATGAAAGAATATTATCAAAAAGGGTTAACTAGGAGATGGAGATGTTAGGTTTGCACAACTAGAGAAATGGGTTGCTCATTTTTTCGGTTTTGGAGCACTCCTTTGTTTAAAGTTCCTCATTGGAGAATTGTGGTTTTGAAAGTGTAACACTGTGATGAATTGAAAATTTCTATAATTATTTTTAGGAAAACATGATACTATATTATATCTAGTGGATAGAGCTGGTTCAGTTTTCCTAGATCTAGCTACTGATGTTTTTCATGTTTTGTTATGTATTTTAATAGATATTGTTTTCTGTAATTGTTTTGCAGGTTGCATGGGTTTCTCTGCTAATAGTGTTCATTAGAGAAACGGTGCAACTTTGTTCTCGAGATTCATTTTGTGTTGTATTTGATTTAGGTGCATAAAAGGTGTGCTTCGGATAATTGACCCAAAAGAGTTGTGCGCTTAGTCATGGATTCTTTGTGGAAACTTTTATATTTACTTGAACCTGCTCCACTTACTCTCATTGCTACAGCAGTGGCTGTGACATTTGGATCTGCATTTCATGCTCTGAATTATGGGAAAGAAATGGAGAGGAATCGTGACTTGTCAGAAGCATCAATTACTCTAGATAGGTCCCAAGCACTAATGATCCCAATAATGAGCTCCTGCAGCTTGCTTTTGATGTTTTACCTTTTTCCCTCGGTCTCACAACTCCTGACTGCATTCACAGCTATTGCCTCTGTTTCATCCCTATTCTTTTGTCTATCCCCTCACGTTGGGTATTTGAAATCACAATTTGGTTTGGCTGACCCATTTGTGTCTCGGTGCTGTTCAAAGTCATTTACAAGAATACAAGGCTTATTGTTATTAGCATGCATCCTTACGGTTGCATCTTGGCTTGTTTCAGGGCATTGGGTTTTGAACAATGTGTTAGGTATCTCCATCTGCATTGCATTTGTCAGTCATGTGCGCCTTCCAAACCTCAAAATATGTGCGATGCTTCTAGTATGTCTTTTCGTGTATGACATATTCTGGGTTTTCTTCTCTGAAAGATTTTTCGGGGCCAATGTCATGGTGTCAGTAGCAACACAGAAAGCTTCAAACCCAGTTCACACAGTTGCTAATAGTTTGAGTCTTCCCGGCTTACAATTGATCACAAAAAAATTAGAATTGCCTGTAAAGATTGTTTTTCCAAGGAATTTGTTGGGTGGTGCATCCCCTGGTGGGAATTCAGCTGACTTCATGATGCTTGGTCTTGGTGATATGGTAAGAAAGCCTCTCTTCAGTATATGAAAAAAAGTAGTTTTTGTTGACTTTTAAAGGTGTCTTATTTTATGATCAGCAGTATTCATTACATTTCATTTGATTTTGATATTTATTCTTTTTTGAATGAACATGGAGAATATTCAAATCTTGTCCCTTATGTTGTTCGAGGAGTAATTACTCGGGCAAGTTTACTGGTTGCAGTACTATTTAGTTATTTAAAGTTGAATTTCGTATGCCTATTGCTATATATCATGCAAAGCTCTCGAATATTTGCAGGCTCTTTGTTACTGGACTATCATCTATTAGTATATTCAAGGTGTAAGTCCTTAAATCGTCATTTCAGTTTCAAGCTTGAGAAGTTTATTCTGGTTTGCAAATTACACTTGCAGTCTTGCACTTGGGATCTCAGTCTGGACTTGTCAACCAATCATTTGTTATTTGCAATTCATGCATTTTTAGAGACAAGCACTCCAATAATATGCATGTGACATTTTCAGAATAACATCGTAGCATTGTGTATCAGTTCCACATTACTTTGCTGGCAATTTTCAACCCATTTTTTCCTCCCCAATCGTTAGAGTTTCTGACTTTTTCTTTTCTTGGGTTCCACATAGGCTATTCCTGCAATGCTGCTAGCATTGGTCCTCTGTTTTGATCATCGAAAGAGTAGGGAAACGGTAAATCTTTTAGATTTATATTCCTCTAAGGGGCACAAATATATATGGTATGCCCTTCCTGGGTATGCTGTTGGACTAGTAACTGCAATTGCGGCTGGCATTTTGACTCACTCACCTCAACCTGCTCTCCTTTATCTGGTATTTTATCATTACAGTTTATTGAAACTTGTTGACCCTCTATATTTATCATGAATTTTTGCAAACATGATGTACTCATTCTGATCATTTCTATTCTCCCTGTGTACTCGATCGAAATTCGACAAGGGTTTATTAAAGCTGTTATTGAATGTTATAGTTTTCTTGAGTTCATGGGATGCCTGTTGCACCTCCACATCGTCTTTGACTTGCATCCTTAATCTTTTACGTGTAGGTACCTTCAACACTGGGACCTGTAATTTTCATGTCGTGGTTAAGGAAGGAGCTACTTGAATTATGGGAAGGAACCATGCTAAATCTGAATGACAAGGCTAGGCATATAGAAGCCTGAGCCATTTCTTCCTGTGGCACAATGTTATGTTAGGTTGTGTATCGTCGGGAGTACGCAGAACCGTTTGGTTGTATATCCTTGGGATGTTCCGCCATTGAAAAGTAGAGTAATATATCAACAATTCAATGTTTTACTTTATGAAATCCAACTTTGCCAATGATATATTTACCTAGTGAAATCCAGGAAACAAACATGGTGAGTCTAGTGTTTGAACAATAAGCAGGTTACAATATCAACGAGTTGTTCTAATATGCTTTCTGCCCTTCCATTTATGCCTTAATTTGGATGGTAAAATATACATGTATAAATCTCATGATAGAGGCTCATTTACTCGATGACCAAAGGACGTTTTAAGATCTTTGCCATTCAACTTGGATTTCATGGTTGTCCGAGTTCTTTTGTCTTAATCGGGTCAGAGAACAATTTGCGACACTTCTGAACCAGACATGTGATTACCATTTTGCTTTATCAAAATGATTATCTCGTGTGGCTCCATTAAAGCTGGTAAGGATAATTGCTTGAGGCAACTTTTTAGAATTCCTGGCTGTATATTTTACCATATCATCCTAATGGGCCGTACATGTAAATTTCTTGACATGCATTTATAACATCATCTTGTTATCATATGTGGATGTGCACATATATTCCCTGGATGTGAGATGTTAGGTGGAACATGCATTAAGAGCTGTTGAACAATAGCAGACACCACTTCCCTCTTTAGCGTGCACATTTCAAGCAGTTTCTTGGTTGTCAAGGTACTGTTTTCCATAATTTGCTCAAACAAGTCACAGGAGAAATAGTAATGACCTCAAACTATCTTAATGTTATTCTTAATCATTTATTTTTCACTCGTTCAATCTAGGGATGGGCATGGGTTGGGTTTTCCAGCCAACCCGACCTGACCGACCCAAAATTTTTATACCTTCACCCGAAACCCGATCAGACTTTTGAGATAAAACTTTACTCCGACCCGAAATAATATAAAATTATTAACTATATTTAATAAACAGAGAATTAAAAAAAATAATATAAAGAGGAATATTCTTACAATTATCCCTAAATTTAAGATTTTTTATATTATTTTTTTGGTCGGGTCAGATTTTTTCTCCCTAAACTCGAACACAAACTTAAATTTTTTAAAAAATCCGACCAGATCAGGTCAAGTCGAAACCCATCGAGTTCGGATCTCATGCCTATCCTAATTCAATCATCTAAAATCATTTAACTTCAGTCATTCGACAAGAAATGACATAGATGAGTCCCCTTGAGATCAAATTTTACACCATCAACGTATACCATCTCAATATTTTGCATATTAGGTTTGCACATATTTTATTAAGTTGTTTAGTTGTGGCTTTTACTCAATTTAATCATCACTTGTTAACAATCTATCATATGTGAATCCATTTGAGATCGAGTTTTTAAAGGTGTAAATAATATGATCAAGACTATAATCACAATATATAAAGTGTACTCTATTTTTCATTTAAGTACCTAAAGTATTTTCTAGTCAAAATAAATACCTAAAATTTAATCAAAATAAGTATCTAAAATATTTTGTCAAAATAGGTACCTATACTATTCAATTTTTTTCATCTAAATTCTAAAAAAGTGAACATGCAACAATAATTAAAGAATATTTTAAGTACTTGGATGGGTGTCTAATTTCAAAAAGACATAACTTTAAAGTCATTACTTCTTCCAATTTCTCATATCTAATTCAAATAAAAAGTTTTCAAAACACAGATTTCAGTCTCAAACAACAAAAACGAAACATAAGCTAAACAAACATCTCCAGCTGCTCCTAATCGAGAACAGAGCAAAACCAAGAAAACAAAGGTTTATTTCTTCTTTTCTGCACCTCCACCATGGGCCCTGAAAGGAACATCACACGAACAACAATATTTATTACCGTTTTCAGATGGCAAAGGCTTCCTCGAAACGTAAGAAGGAAACATATAACTGCTTGTCCGATATGTTGTAATAAGAGATATTACCTCATCTTACGGAGAACGCTGGACATCTCTTCACGCTTCTTCTTTGCCCTTTTGTGAGTTCCCAACTTCCTTTTAGCAACCTTTAGAGCTCGCTTGTCCTTGCCAACTTTCAGAAGCTCAGTGATCCTCTTCTCGTATGGTGCAAAACCAGCAACTTCTCTGATCAAGCTCCTCACGAAATGAACTCTCTTGCTTGTTTTCTGAATAAGATAAAGTAATTGGGACCATGACTTCTCTGATCACAACAATTTACTAACACCGCTATTTTCCTATGTTGCTCCGACTACTTTTATGTACTCTGTCCATGCACATCCGAACAAATAATCTATATATCAAGCCACATTACCAATTACCATAACTAAAACTTGTGTCCAAATCTGAGCCATGTAGCTTTTTCACCTAAGCAAGTTTGCCTTTCTCTTTTGATAAAAGAGATGCACAATTACAAATAATCTACATAAATGAGAATAGATGTACTTACTCCTTTCCGAATGGAGGGACGAGGAGCCAACTCCTTCTTGGTTACAACATGACCCTTGTTCAGTCCTACAGAGAGGCCAGTATTTGGCTGCTTGGTAGCCATGCCTGTTTCAGAAACAACCAAACAACTACATAAAATTAACCAAAAAACAATAAATTCAAGCAACATTTCAATAATCTTTCATATTCGAATTACAGATCAGTTCGATTATCAACTCGAGCTTCAAACAGAAGTTGAAAAATCATTTTAACCTAGGAATCAAACCAAACATTAATTATACTTTCCTCCATAAACAGCTCAAATTCCACAAAACATATTTGCATCAACAATTAAACAAAAAAAATACAGCTGCATATTAATCTCCAAATATCTCAAGACCAAGAACTACATTTAGATAAAATGAGCATCAAAACTAACTCTAACACATAAAACATCAGCTAAAACAAACCCACCAGTCAACGCACAGCAGATAATGAACACAGCAAACACAATTTCTGGGTTTTCAGCTTACAGTTTAGCTTCCCAAGCAATCAAACAGAGAAAAATACTCAGAAAAAAAGATGCTAAAGAAGAGTGAAGGGGCTCAGAGAGATAGTGAAGATGTACCTGCGGAGACGGGATAAATGAGGCGGAGTTCAAAGAAAATAGGGTTTTCGGGATCGTGGCATAACAAATATATTGAGTTCTAACCCTAGGTTTTAAGGGTTGGTGACATGGGTTCTGGGCTGAGAAGCCGAGAAATAAATAACGTGCAGAGAAGAGTAATGGCTTGAGGATTGACCCAACCCAAAATCTCTTAGAGCCCAGTTACTTCTAGATTATCTAGCTTCTAGGGTTTAAATATGTTAGGGGTTTGTACTATGTTAAAACTTAAAATTTAGTCCATATATACTAATTTTGTGACAATGAATCACTAATATTTTAGGTTAAATTATGCATTTAATATATAATCTATCGGTTTTGAACCATTTTAGTACCTAAACTTTTAATTTTTTTAAAAAACACACCTAACGTTAATTTTCATTTCATTTTAGTACCCGTCGTTAAAAAAATTAATACATTTAGTACCTAAATTATCAATTTTGATACATTTTATATCCTAAATTTTAATTTATATATTTAAGGTTTTAACAATTTGACTCACAATTAAAAAAATATCATTAATTAAACATTGTAATTTTTTTTATCATCTACCTTTATAACCTTTTTAATAGGAATCGAGTTGGGAGTTGTATATAGGCACAGAGTGTTAAAGAAATTGCACAGAGTGTTAAAGAAATTACAAACGAATCGTTGATATGAATATTTTAAGGGTAAACTACACATTTAGTCTTTAAACTATCAGTTTTAATCTATTTTAATACTTAAATTTTTAATTTTTTCAAAATCATACCCTAACGTTTAATTTTTTATTTAGAAAGTGTGATATCCTTCTATAGGCAACTTGAAGTTGCCAAATGGTATAATTTGCAACTTGAATCTGTCCTCCTTTATACCACAATGGTCCTATGAAGGTTTTTTTTTGGCTCTCTCTAGTCCCAAGGTTTCTTCTTGACTAATCTCGATCGACTCGGGTCACACATCTGATTTTGGTAGATGAGTCTCCCAATGAGAATTTTCTGCATACATAAGAACTCGAACCTGAAACCTTGCTTGAACAATTTCAACTTGAACCAACCTCGCTGGTCAACATGAAGTCTGATGTTTGTATTGCATTCAAAATCTTGATCTTTCTTTCTTTTTTTCTTTTGATTTTTGAAAGCCTTGGTGTAAGTATGGTTTACAAGAGAGAGAAAAAAACAACAATCGACATATTTAAGACAAAATAAGGTAACACTTAACAGTATGGTTATAAGGTATATCTACAATTACCTGGTGTAATGAAAGCAAGGCCTGCATTTCTGGTAGCATGCGTTTAACATCCTGAGTTCTGCTATTAGTATTGTTAGTGATATTCATTTTCAGGACATGCCAGGGCCAACAAAAGTGCCTCAGCTTACCTCGGCTCCTCTCTTTGCCCTCCGCTTCTTCTAATTGTTTCGTTAACTCCTCGATCCGTTCACGAAGTCCTGCAGCTCTGCTGTCGGCTAGCTGCAGAGACCACTCTGCAGCTGCCTGTGCAGCTATAGCAGCGACTGCGTGTTCTTCTTTCAGCTTTAACTTGCCATTGGATATTTCCAGTGCTGCCTTTGTTTTGTCCAACTCTTGCTTCAAAATGACAACCTAGTCAAACATCAATGCTGCTAGATTTCATCTCAATAACTCCAATTAAATTCTAAGATACAAATAAAGATCATCTATGCTACTATGACTACTTTTGCTTGCACATGCATTTGACATTTGTATCATGCGGTGATAGGGATGGACCGAGCGAGCGGGTGGGCGGTCGCTCCTTGAAAGTTTAATATTATCTTATATTTTAGATTTTTTTCTATGTATTTTCTATTGAAAATTTGTTTTCACTCCTGAATTTTATAAGTTCAAGTATTTTCCCTTAGAATTTTAAAAATTCAAGTTCGCCCCCAACATAAAATTCTGTATCCGTCCATACGGGACATAATCATTCATATTCATAGAAAACTTTAAATATTCGTATCCGACAAACGCATCCAAGCTCGAGTAATGCAAAAGATAAAATAATATTCGTATTCATTTTCAGAGCACACAAGTTTGATGGTTCATATTGACAGAATAGAACTACGTACCAGTTTGTCACGCTCTTTAACCTCTTTTTTTCCAGCTTCTACTTCCAACTCACAAGCTTCCCTCCATCTAGCAACATCTGCTTCAGTTTCTTTTATTTCCATCAATAGTTCCTCGACCTTATAAAGTTGAAATTCCAATTAAATAATAAAGGAACTAAGAAGAGAGAAAGGGTGGATGAGGTTAGGAATGAAAAGAACAGAACATGTCCAAGGGGTGCAGAAAAAAAAAGACAGATGCTAACATTTTGAGCTAAAATCATCTCCCTGACTTCCAATTCCTTAATGTACAGTGTGTTTTCTTCAATTTTTTGAACTTGTTTCTCCGTAAGACTCTGCAGTCGCTCGTTATCGGACCTAGAATAGCAAGGACACAAATAGTCGATAACAAAAAATCTTTTAGCAGGAATAAGAATTGAGCACTTAAGAACAGGAGAGCATAGATTCATAATCTTTTCATCTTCCAAAAGAGACACATTGATAGAGATTTTACCTATACTATATCCTTGAAGTTATAAACTACTATCAAAGGATGTCTTAATTGTCATCAAAAGCAAAATATTACATGGAGAAGTGCAATCACCGTGAGTTCCGATACGACTGTCTCCTATATATGATCAATAGCAGCAAACATTAATGAAATACCAAGATTCCTCCAAAGATCGTCGTAATTGAGAAATTTCAAGTCTTAAGTTCTTCATTATCTTCTCCACCGTAGAGGCCTGTCGAAGATATAAGTTAGACATTTTGCTCGTTGCAAATTCATCAATGTATAGTACAGACGCATACCAGCTAGCTAGAATTACCAACAATCACTAATTCTTAACGAACAGTATGTGCCATCACCGATTTAAGTTTGGACATATATGAAAATTAAGCTTTCAACCCACAAAAGGAACAAGTTAAGGGATCTTAACCAATATTAATTTTGGGTTCAATTGAATGGAAAAATTGAAGCATCCATGTGAAGCTAGTATGCCAATGCAAACAAAGATGAAGTGAACTTGAACATACCAGGCTAACAACCTCCTCTTCACACTCGCTATTATCCGATTTACTCCCGGTAGTAGAAGTACTACTGGCGCCGGATCTCTCGATGGCTTGCTCGTTGGGTCGTCCGTTTCCCATCATAAACCCGAACCCGACTCTCTGCAGCCCCCGCTCTGCAATATGTAACAATGCCACCCTCTTTTGCTCATTGTTCCCTTTCAACTTATTCAAGTTCTTCTCCACTGCCTCTTTCTCCACCAAAGCGATCCTCAACAAGCTATTGATGTCACGGTTCTCCTAAGTTAAACTCACGAGGCTGCTCTCCAATTCCCTCTTCTTCTTTCTTGCTTCCTTGAACTCGTTTGCTTTCGAGTTAGCTTCGCTCGCAAGTTTTAAAACCGTGGTAATTTCTCTCCAAAAAATCCCCAGTTCTTTGTGTTCTAATTCTGTTTTCTCGCTCTCGCTATCGACATTCTCCACCAACGCCTTTTCATCATTCAAAACTTCGACGAGTTTGACCAAATTTTCCTTCACTGGCTGGATCGAATCCAAGCTTTTCTCAAATACTTCATTCATAACTTCAGTTTTGGATTCAAACTCTTCGATTTTCCCTCTAGAAATTTCAAGCTGTTTCTCGAGTTCTAGCTTCGCTTTCGATTCCTCGTCGATCTTTCTTGTGAAACCTTCCTCGTTTTCTCTCAGAATGACTTCAAATTCCTCGATTTGGCGCCGAAGAAAGTCTCGCTCGAGTGACAAGCCGTGGACTTTATCCGTTAAAGTAGCGGCGTGAGCAATTGCTTCGTCTCTTTGTTGCTGGAGGAGACGCATATTCTCCTCCAAGGATGAAGATTTGGATCGGAAAGATTCGAATTGGACGAGGAGATCATCATCGGAGATTGATGACGACACGGCGGAAGAATCGCGACCGTTGATAGAGATTTCCGATGAAGGATCAGCGGCGGTTTCCATGGTCCATAGACAGGAGAAAATAATTTAGGGATTGTGGTGAGAAAGGGAGGTGGAGTAGGCATGGAGGGATGAGAGTGTATTTTGAAGCTACCGGTCAAACGGACACTATAAAGAAGGTCAGGTGGGCGAAGGGAATGCATGGATAACTAGTTTTGGCGGGGATTAGTTAAAATGTCACTATGTTATAACTTCCGGTTAAATCCATATTTACCCCCCAAAGTTGGGAACTTTTATATATTTGGTCCCTGAATTAGATTTTTTGGATAAACTACGCATTTAGTACCTAAACTATCAGTTTTGGTCCATTTTAGTATATAAACTTTTAATTTTTTCAAACCATACCTAATGTTTAGTATCCCGTCATTAAAAACTTAACGTGTTTAGTACCTAAACTATCCGTTTTGTTCCGTTTTAGTACCTAAACATTCAATCTTTTCAAAATTTAACGTTAAATTTTGAACGAGGGTACAAAAAATGAAACAAAAATTATACTTTAGGTGTGATTTTGAAAAATTAAAAGTTAAGAACTAAAACAGACCAAAATTAATAGTTTAAGTAATAAAAATATAATTTATCCTAATTTTTTTTATTAGCATGACTCTAGAAATTGAAAAATATTATCAATGCTAATCATCATTATCCATTTTATTTTTTTAATATATAAAATATAAAATTTGTTGCAAAATATTATCAATGTTAATCATCATTATCCATTTCTATTTTGTAATATATAAAACATAAAATTCTGTTATATCTTACTAAAGACCATTTGCATATTATTCTCGTATTTCATAATCATTAAAAGAATTTAAATAATTTTTTATTTTCTGACATTTAAGAATGTCTACAATAATGTAAAATAAAATACCTATGAATGAAGGACTTCCAATACCTAAATTTTGAAAAAAAAATGTAATTTTATTAGCACAATCTTTAACAAGCTCACATGATTTATCAAAGTCAAATTCATTATTATATGATTATATCCACTTAAGTTGTTAATCTTCTTGCGGTAGTTGTCGCACACATTAATATGTTCTTATATAATCTCTTGAGCATGATTAAAAGAAAAGATGTGACTAGAAATTGTTATTTCACCTGCATCTGATAGGTTGCGATCCGATTTGATTTGATTCGATCTGGTCAATTTTTTTTTTAAAAAATTGAGTTTGAGTCGGGTCAAAATTTTTAAGGGGTGAAGTCGGGTTTGGGTGAGGGTGAAAAAACTCCAACCCAACCTAACCCGAGGATAATAATGTAACTTTCTTAAAAATGTTATTATTATTTTTAATTAAATCCTTAATTTGTATAGAGTTTGGTCAGATTTATACTCTAAAAATTAGAGTCGAGTTAGGTCCGGCGGGTTGAAAGTAGGATATAAAATTTTTGGGTCGGGTCGGATTTGGGTGGATGATGCATATTTTTAAATCGGATCGGGTTGACAAAAAACTCGACCCTAACCATCCCTAGATGTGACTTTAATGAATCTACCTCACTTTAGTTCTTATATGCTCCATCTCTTAATGAAGATAAAATTTACTGATACAAATAATATAAATTTACATATATAAAATATTAAAAAAATAATTATCATACAACTAATTTTAATCTGAGTAAAATAAAATTTAATTTTTTATTATTTAAAATATGAAAAAAAATTAATTATAGCAAAGAATAATTCCATCATAATCAAAACAAACTTTAATAGAAAAGATTCTTCAAGATGAAGATAGAAATATAAAAGTGAAAATGACAATGCTAAAGCTTTCTAAAACATTAAAATAATAAAAGATTCAAACTAAAATCAATGTGAGGAACTCTCCACATAGTCCGTTCAAATATATAAAAAAAAGGAAAGGATAAAATAATATTTAGCTCCTAACTTAACAATAGTATATATATATATATATATATGGTATAACTACTTGTATCCAATCTATTGATCGACTAATTCGAATTGGATACTGCAGAGGCAAGGGAGACCCTCCCAACCCAGTTTACTCCATTCGTAATTACCAGGATTTGAACCCCTGACCTTGTTTAAGGGATCTGGTGCTTATCAAATTAGACCAACTTAATGTCAATGGATCCTACTCCTTTAAACATTACTCATCCTCTCCTAATAAATATGTTACATTCTAATTTTTAATAATAATTTTTTTAAAATTTATCTTCTTATTATCTTTTATATATCATTGCAAAAAAATATTTTTTTAAATCTATGAATATTTAAAATTATTAAAATTAAAGTTTTTGTTTTACAAAAATGATTAAAAGTCAACATTTTAATTAGATTTTACGTTAGAGACGATTCAATTTTTTTAATAAAAATAAGGCTCAACTTTAACTATTTTTTAAAAGATGATAATTAAATGTAATTAAACAATACAAAATACCAACAACCAGTTGGTTTAGTGGGATAGGCACTAGGTCTATTAAGCAAGGTCGGGGTTCGAATCATGGCGTTTGCGAACGGAGCAAACTGGATTGGGAGGGTTGCCCTCGCCTCTGCAGTACCCGATTTGGATTAGTCGGTCAATAGATTAAATAATAATGATTAATTAAAAAATAAAGACTAACATGGTGAATTGTATACAAGTGAAGGACTAGATTTATCATTATTCCAATAAGATAAAACCTCAGCCTTTTCCATTTCACACTTGCCATTTGGCCTTTCATTCCTTTACCTGTCCTGTTTCATTTATTTATTACCGTTTAAATCTCATCGTAATTTTCAAGCGACTGTCTCTCCCTTTTTTATCTTTGTTTTGTCCAAAAGGTAGGTTAGACTTGGAGCGATGACACAGATCTAATGCTGAAAAGAAGAAGAAAAGGCCAACTTTTAACTCGGTGATTGACTCACTCACCGAGTCAATTTGGACAGTTTAAAGTGGTCCTGAATCCCACTCACAATTTCCGTGGAACGGCATATTCTTAAAATAAAGAAAAAAAGGATAAAAAAAAACAGGAAGAAAAATCTGTGGACAGATGGGAAGTCTGGTGGGAGAGATTGAAGGTGAGAGAGAAAACGGTGTTGAGGAGGTTATTTTTGTTGCGGTGGGGAGGAATGTTGAGAAGAGTAAGACGACTCTTAATTGGGCGGTTGACAACTTTCCCGGGAAAAAGATATGCGTGCTTCACGTTCACCGGCCAACTCATGTACTTGCATCGAGTGAGTTTTTTTCTTTTCTTTTCCTTTTATGAATATTGAATTTTGGAGTTTGCTCAGTGGTTGTTGATTTACTGTTTGGTTGCTGAGAAAGCTGAAGGAAAAAGAACGGAAATTTGGAAATTGTTTTTGTTTTTATACTGCTGACGCCTGCTCTTATTGTTTAAAAAAATCAAAATTCGTGAAAGAAGAGAGATCAATTGTTTGCTTGTTCCTGTTTTTATCATCAGCTTATTATATTTGAAAACAAAATAAAAAAAAACTTGAGCTGATCTTTTGAATAACTCAACATCGAATGAACTAGGATTGAATTTTACCAGCACTTCTGGATTACGAGATTTTATTACTACAATTCCATTAAATTTTCCCGGAAATTTTGTGGACCTTTACTGGAAATGCAGAGTTTGATTCGAAGATGCCCAACCTCACAAAAGATAAATAAATAAGTAATAAAATGGCTTGCTCTATGCATCGAATAATGTAAACTGGTTTCAATATGAACAAACAGCAAGGGGGAATAACCTGTTTCTATTTGGTATTTGATTTAAGAGTCCAGTCTCCAGTGCATTTGACTGAAAATAGAAACATAATGGAGTTATTAATCAGAAATCATACTTTATATGGAGCAATGGATATTCATAATTTTACAGAACTGGTAAGTAGCATGTTTTTATTTGGTATTTGATTTAAGAATCCACTGCATTTGACCGATAATAGAAAGCTTGCGGAGTTATGATCGGGATACTTTATATTTCACTTTAGTGGATGTTTGTAAACTTATAATGAGGGATGGTTATTATGCTTATTTGTAGCTTGATTGCTTTGATCATATGGTAGATATTTTAAGATATTCTTATATCTTTAATTTTCTAATATAAACAGCGGACAGAAAGCTCAGCCTCAGGCGTGGCAAATTGAAACAGCATGCAGTAGAGGCATTCCAGAAACTTGAAAGACAAAAATTACGAGAACTCTTAGATGAATACCTTCTTATTCTTGACCATTCAGGGGTACTATTTATTTTCTCTCTTTTCTGATCTAGTTCTGTCACTGATATGACCAAAATGACGCTTATTTTTATTCTGAGCAGTACTCTTTCTAGAGACAGGGTCCCTGCTGTTTGTTTGATGTTCCTATCAACTAATGACACGACGATGTGTACATTGTCCAGGTACAAGCAGATGCAGTATGGATAGAGATGGACAGTGTTGAAAAAGGAATTGCAGAAATTATAGCACGTCAAAATATTAGATGGCTTGTCATGGGAGCAGCAGCAGATAAATACTATTCTACGTAAAAATCTCTTATCACAATCCTATTTTCGTCTTATATCATCATGGTGCAACTCTTAAGGAGATATGAAAAGCTTCAGTTATACCCAAGTAGTATCATCATGAATGTATATTGGTAATTTGGCATTCTGTATTCTTCTTAACAAACCTAGCATGCTGGTTACAGTGGTGGTGCAAGCCTCCAGTTTGTAATGTATTTGATGTTCTAATGGTTTGGTTCTCAATTCTGAATTTAAATTCTCTTTGAGATTGCAGGAAACTAGTAGAACTGAAGTCCAAGAAAGCAATATTTGTATGCCAAAGTGCACCAGTTTCTTGTCATATCTGGTTTGTTTGCAAGGGCTGCCTCATCTATACTAGGTAATGCTTTAAATTGTAAAAAGGGTTGCTGGACATTCTTTTAGGTTGGAAGAGGCATTGATGCCTCCTTCACTGCTTTTTGGTCCATTGGATCATCAATGCAAATTTTAACTGTGGCCTCATTACTTAAAGATGATAGATTTACCCTTCTTACTATCTTAACTTCTCCTCTCAGCATCAACTGCCCCACGGCAATTTAGCTGTTAATTGTGTGTCTTATAATTAATTTGTTTGACTGGTGGCGGTTGTCTAGCTCTAAACTAGTGGATTAGCATTTTCAGGTTAACTTTGTAGAGTTTTGCACTGAGAACTTAAATGTATTTTTTACTAGTTGGACGTAATATGAAACAGAGTAAGCAGAAAAGAAGGATCTAGTAGAGAGATTACAACTCCATCACAACCACTGGATTCGCTCTTAGGATCGGAGCAATCACAGATCTTTCTGTCAGAATCTGTGCTTAGGAAGAGACTTCGAGGTAAACTCCCTGCTCCTGATCAAAATCTTATTTTAGATCTTGTCTGTTGGCTCTCATTTATAAAGTTCCAGGCAGATGTTTTCCCCCGGAATAACTTAGTTGCTGAGCCATGCAGAACTAGAGGTAGAGACTAACGTAGTGAGGGGAGATTTAAGACCTACTTCCACGCATTCAGAAGATCCAAACTTGTGTAGCAATGGAGTAGGCAGAAAAGAAGGATCTAGTAGAGAGATTACAACTCCATCACCACCACCAGATTCACCCCTAAGTACAGCGCAATCAGAGATCTTGCTGTCAGAATCGCTGCTTAGGAAGAGACTTCAAGGTAAATTCCCTGCTCCAGATCAATATATCATCTTAAGATTTTGTATGTTGACTTTCATGTATAAAGTTCCAGGCAGATGTTTTCCTCCGAGGAATAACTTTGTTGCTGAGCCATGCAGAGCTAAACATAGATACAGACTCGGTGAGAGGAAATTTAAGGTCTTGTTCCTGGCATTTAGAACATCCAAACTCGTCTAGCAGTGGAGTGATTGACACAGATGGATCAACCCTGTTGCAAATGGATGAGGTGAGAAAAGATGTTTTAATTTTTAACTTGTTGGTATCATTGCCAAGATAATTGAAGTTATTTTCTGGTAAGGTTGTAAGCTATTCTAGCTGTTCCTTTTAAACTTTGGCATTTAGAGAACAAAAGAAAAGAAAATCCAAGTGGTTTTTACTGTTGAATTTATCAAGATTTTATGAACCAGAGTTCGGATTCCATTGAGTCAGATTGTGTCAATTTAGTTATTTGTTAAAGAAAACCACCAATGTTGCTGGATGGTAAATTTTGTTATACCTTCTTATTCTTCTTCTTACTATGGAATCTATTTTGATCACACTAAACAGCCAGATTACACTAAAATGGTTTGCTGCTTTTCAGGAAGCGGAACATCAAGGGCAAGCCAGTAATGAAATTGATGAACAAGTAGAAGTGTCTACTATATATTGTCATAACTTAAAGCAGGAATCCTTTTCAGAGACAGTGAGACGACGGAAGGAGGAGAATGATGCCATGGAGGCTATATCCAAGGTGAAAATTTATTCTTTTTCATTCTTTATTGCTTGGTTGACAAGATTCTGATTTCAGATCGAATGAAGCTTCTGAAACATCTTGCTTGAGTAAATTGATAGAAGATTAAATAAATTGTACCATTTGCACTGATCCTCTCTAAAAAATAAATAAATAACTTCCTGCTCATGATACTTTCTTTTCAGGAAGAGGCTTTAGAAAGCTTATGTGTGAAGGAGATGATCAAAAGGAAAGAGATGGAGGAATTTCTTGAAAGAGAAAAGCAAGAAATACAAAAGATGAAGGATCAGCGTGATGAATTTATTAAAGAACTACAAAGGGTTGAGGGCCAAAGGGTGAAGGTTGAGAGCCAAATTGCGGATTACCAATGCACAGCGGAGCTGTTGAAGGACAAGATGTTCTCAGCTGTGGAACTTTTGATTAGTTTTAAGAAACAACGGGATGAGATGAGAATAGAGCATGGAAATGCCATGAGGGTGTTGAAAAAATTAAGGAAATTGGTAAATGGAGGAGATGCAAGCTTTCCAGGGACACAAATCCTTGAATTTTCTTTCATGGAGATTAACAATGCCACTCGTAACTTCGATCCATCTTGGAAGATTGGAGAAGGAAGATATGGAAGTGTATACAAGGGTTTCCTTCGCCATTTGAATGTTTCTATAAAAATGTTGCCTTCGTACGGCTCTCAAAGCCTCACGGAATTTGAAAATGAGGTAAACTTTATCCAAACATCTCTAAATAGCTACAACATCGAAAGAAATTGTTGTTCTTGTTGGGTTTTTTCCCTTTTCCTTTTTCCCTGCTAGAGTCATCAACACAAGATACATCTGATGAACGAGAGACAGATTGTAAAATTAGGATTATCATACTAGGGAAAAAGCTTCTTTCATGGAGGGACCGTTTTTGGCATCATTCAATTATTATCTTCAGTCTTGAAATGTGCTTTGTTAGGCTACACCTTGGCATATTACCATAAATACAGCACATCACTGAGTTGTTGCTTTAACATCGAAATATGTTTCGAGTGTACCATTTCAGTGATAAAAAAGACATTTCCTATCAGAGTAAATTAGAGGTGAGAATAACAAAGCCTCTCAGAGAGCAATTAGTTGTTTGCATATCCTGCTAGCTTCCGGATCGTTTTATTGATTAAGAAAATTGAGGTGCTTTCTGAAAGTAATCTGACATATTCAATTGGTGCTTCTCATACTTTTAGGTTCTTTAGCTTCCCTTTTCTATGGTTCAAAAAGTTGTCTTAGTTAAATTTCTGTTACCCATTGATTCCATCAGTAAGTTTTCCGGTGATGGTTTTTTTCCTGATAATTTATTTCAGGTAGAGATATTATGCCGGGTTAGACATCCAAATCTGGTAACAATAATTGGAACTTGCCCGGAATCTAGGTCACTGGTGTTTGAGTACCACAAGAATGGCAGTCTAGAAGAGCGCCTTGCTTGCAAAAATAAAATCCCACCACTTCCATGGCAAACTCGAATTCGCATTGCTTCTGAGATATGTTCTGCTCTTGTCTTCCTCCACTCTAACAAGCCTTGTATCCCCCATGGGAACTTAAAACCTTCCAAGGTCCTTATCGATTCCAATTTTGTATCAAAGCTCATTGACAGTGGCATCTATCGCTTGATCCCGCAAGGTGAAAATACAGATAGTTCTTCTTCATCGTGTACCAAGTCCACCCCCAAGGTTGCATCTGTTTATACGGATCCAGTGTGTCTCAAGAGCAGAAAAGTTACCCGAGAATCTGATGTGTACTCGTTTGGAATGATACTGTTACGACTTTTGACTGGGAGACCAGCTTTGGGGATCTTGAAAGACGTTAAATGTGCATTAGAGACAGATAACTTTGGCACAGTGTTGGACCGGACAGCTGGGAAATGGCCACTTGAAGACGCCGAACTCTTGACTCAGTTGGCATTAAGGTGTTGTGACAAGCATCCATTGAATCGACCAGACATGTCAGAAATCTGGAGTCTGCTCGGACCAGTGAAGGACACATGTATCAACTCAGCACCATGCTTGGAAGCTAAGGAGCTTCGTCGTGCTCCTCCTCATTTTGTCTGCCCAGTTTTTCAGGTAACATCCGAGAACAGTTCTTTGCGGTAGAACTTATTATGCCTGCCATTCATCAACCGCTTTTATCACTTGAACATGTGAATCAATATGTTTGTTTGTGTGTGTGTGTGTATTCTCGTTAGTGATTTTCATGGTCACATGATGCATTTAGCAGCACATGAAGATCCTCCTCGTTTCAGTTTTTCGAGCAAATATAGTTTTCATTTGGCTGAAATGAACATTTTTACTGTGGTTCTTATTTCCATGGTGTCTGTCTTTTGAATTTGCAGGATGTGATGAAGGATCCACTCATAGCGGCCGATGGCTTCACATACGAAGCCGATGCTATCAGAGGATGGCTGGACAGTGGCCACGACACATCTCCGATGACGAATCTTAAGCTCGATCACTGCAATCTGGTCCCAAATTATGCTCTTCAACAGGCAATTCAAGAGTGGCAACAACAATATTGATACTTCATCTTGCTTTTCGTTTCCTGCGCATCTGCCGGTACGGAACATATTACCCGACCTTCGACCACCGGAGCGGATAGAAAGTATATACGTTACTCATACTCGCATGTAAAGCTCAAGGGATTACATATATATATATATATATATTCTCATTCTCATAATTTGTCTTACATTAACTATGCATATAATTTTACGAGATATATTGAATCAAAGTAAAAAACAAAATTATCCTTAAAACGTGATTAATAAATTTGACAGATTTATTTTGATATGCGTAAAAGAGTGAGAGGAAAAAAAGGAAAACATAAGTATTGTTCGCTGACTTTTTAATAGGATATTTTGAATCAGACAATTTTAAAAATCAAAAGAGATACATTTAGTAAGACAAAGAAGTAACATTTTAGGTTAAAGTCAAAAACATTATGTTCTTAATGCCAAATCATGTAAAGTATAACTATTTTATTTATTTTATTTGTAACTTAAAAAGTTAACGTAAAAAATCTCATGTGGCATTCTTGGTTGTAACTGAAATCATTATCGCTTGTCACCTTTTAGACTATAAGGGTAACATTTTAGGTTAAAACATGTGATAATGTAACATTTTGTAACCGAAATTAATATTAATTTTGTAACTTTGGATAAAGTATATAAATGATCCCTTGACTATAAAATATTGTTTTATTAAGTCTCTTAACTATTAAAAGTTATAAAATAGTACTTTAACTATAGAAAGTTATTTTTTGAGATACTCGACTATTAAAAGTAACAAAATGGTCATCATATTCCAAACTCATTATCTTCCGTTAAAGAATTGACGGCAGTTTGAGTTGTACGTTAATTTGTTGACTAGTCTCATAATCTCAAACGACTATCATATCTCACTCAGCATGCTAACGTCCAACTCAGATGAGCGTTAATTTTTTAACGAAACAAGGACAAGTTTGGAACATAATGAATAGTCGAGTGACTATTTTTATAATTTTTAATAGTCGAAGGACTCGATAACTCTATAGTTGAGGGATCATTTTATAATTTTTAATAGTTGAAAGACTCAATAAAATAGTATCCTATAATCAGGGATCATTTGTGTACTTTACCCCTTTTTAGAATTAACATAATAACATTCTAAACTAGAATACACTGTAGAATAACTTCAAATTTTCCTGTAGCACAGCCAAACTACAGGAAACTTCAGGGACTCGGAAGGGTCACTTCTTGGGTCCAAATTGTGGGCAGTCCTGGTCAGGTCGAGGTTCAAGTGATAGCGGCCGCCACGCCGGACCAAGGTCCATATAATTGTCACATAAATTATTGATTCAAAGGAGAACCATTAATTACAGTACCTGTTCTTGTTTTGTCTGATTCAGTAAAGGAAGTAGACATCTTTAATATACTATTAAAGAAATGTGTTATTAATTTTATTATTATTATTTTAATAAAACTCATAAAAATTATTTAAAATATTATTATTTCTACTTAAAATATTAATATTTTTTAATAATTTTGATAAAGTGTCCAATAATACAAAACCGATAACATTTTACTAGATTTATTAATAAAATCAATAAAACACTTAATAATAATAAAATCAGTAAAAATAATAATATTTCTGATAAATTTTTACTGATTTTATTAAAAATATAATAAAATCGATAATATATTTTTTTAACCGTATATTAAGACTTACGTGATCATTTCACTTCACTTCAATAAAAGAATAACATAACATCCTGAAATGCCGTTATTAGACTAAAGTACTGTTTTCTATGATCTTATCAATTTCAAGCCAATGAAAGTGACCAAAGCATAGTGGACAGACATGGTCCAAAAGAGAATTGTATAAAATTTGATTCAAAAATCAAACTCGCTTCAACTTAAATTTTATAAATTTCATTTAAAATTTTAAAATAATATTTGAATAGTAAAATATTATTTACTAATTTATTTAATTAAAAAAATTACTTGATTCAGTCGAATATTCACCCTTATATTTTTCCAACAATTAATTCTTATTTTATTTAAGTACATTTTTAAATCCATTTAGGCAACCTGTTACATATTTTCTATCTTTAAGGATGGATCGAGTTAAGGTCGGATTTTTTTGTCAACCCGGCCTAAAAATATACATCCTTCACTCAACTCCGATCCAAGCTGAAAATTTTATATCCTACATCCGACCCGATATAAAATTAAAGATTTTATTAAAAATAATAATTATTGCATTATTATCCTCAGATCGAGTCAGTTTTTTCACCCTCCACTCGAACCCGACTTCACCCTTAAAATATCCGACTCGACCCGAACCCATTTTTTTTAAAATCGGACCCGATCGGATCGAAAACCATCGTATTCTGGTGAAATTATCATCCCTAGGATAAGTAGAGACCATAACCTTTAAAATGTTAAAAATGTTAAGTTGAAACAATGATAAAATTATTTTTTACCTTAAAAAAATATAATTCATTGTTAACCCTGTAAATTTAGACAAATTTACACAACTCCGACAGTAAATATTGTTATGTTCATTGCTATTAACCAGACATTGTTACGCTTATCCTTAAGCCAGCACAAGTATTGCTGGCATCAACCATAACTGGCCATCAATTTATGATCTACTATGCACTTAATTGCTTTAATGATCTATGCCCTACAAAAATTTGTCTATTAAAATCATATATAGACTTATCAACCACTGCTGCCCCAAGCATGTTTTCTCCGGCATCAATGATATGCAGAGCCCTTGTGGTTACCATGTAATCCGGATTCGAACAGATTGCCGGATACATGTATACACGGTTTTCTTAAAAAATACTTCGCGTAAACTCTAAAGATCATATTATCGGACCTATATCGGATTCTAGTTGAAGAAAAACAAACAGTCGGGATAACTAGCTTAACTAGATGCAAATGATCCAAACATCGTGACATAACCAAGCAAGGTTATATTTCTGGTCCGGTATATGCGGTGATACGGGAAAGATGTCGAAACGAGCAAGATATTAACCACAGAAATCACCAAATGAGCTTACAGTTGCATATTTAAAGAAAGTAATAATGATAATACAACATTACATATTAAAAGAATGATCTATCAGTACCCACACAGTTTATCCCTATGAACTATTCCCTCACTGGATCATCTTTTAGGTCAAGGAATAAACACTCTTCTGACCACTGAAAACTAGCCTTTTAGTTCACTTCATCGTCTAATTATGCCAAAACTATTGAAGAAAGTACGAGTTTCGACCTTCGGATAAATCAACTGAAAGGCTAGTGGTTTAGTGTTGCAAATGTATTTAAACAAGTTTTATGACTTTATGCATGGAGGTGAAACTAAGTTGCATAGTTTACAAAATTCAGCTTACCTCTGGTTGCAACATAGGGAAGAAACTCCAGTTGTTTCCGGGCCTGGCTTCCTTTCCGGAAACCTTTTCATTCGCCCACCATTCAGACCTGACGGTGGGCTTGTCAGAAGATTCTCCTTTTCTGTTGTCAAAATTGAACTCTTTAATTGACCCAAGAGTAACGGAGCGATGCTTTTGATAGCAATGATCCTCTTCAGCTTCTACTGAAACCTTTTCATCTGTTTCTTTGGACGTTTCTCTAATATACAGATCACAAGAATTTTCTGCATCCTTTGTTTGTCCATCTTTTTCTATCCCGCCCTGCACCACCAAACCCTTTGGATATTCATACTCTGGCATGGTTCTGCTTGATGCCAGTGACTTGTTTTTGAGGCAGCGTGCGACATCTTCGCCGCTCAATTCAAAAGAGACCCTGTGATCAACTATAATCTCATCGGTTTTAGGTCTAAGTGTTGGGTTAGAAAACAATGCTACCTCAGAAATCTGACTCTCCACGAGAACACCATCTCTTGAGGCAGGTGTCAATGATCCTGAATCTAATCTTGAACCCAAACCCAGACCATCTGGAGTCACACATCCGGAACCTAGTCGTGAACCTTGCCCCAGTCCATCTGGTGTTAATGATCCAGATCCTAGCCTAGAACCCCATTTCCTAGTAGTAAAATGTTCAAATCCTAAGATTTTGGGAGCCTCCCCCATGCGGAACTCAAGGATCGGATGTCTATCAGGGAAAGGAGAGGATGTGCCTGAATTAGAAATCACCGACCCAGGTGATATGAGATTACCACCAGGGCTCCCAGGGTATATTTGATAAGACTGAAATTCATAATGGGACAATCCAAATTTCTGATTGATCCCACTGTTTTTCCGAGCACGCTCCAATGAAGATGTCAGCAATTGAGCAAATGGTACTTCAGGAGATGAAGGTGTAGTCAGCTGAACAGATTCTGGAGGGGGTGTAAAAGGAGCTGTGGATGGTTCAGTTGTCAAGGTAGAGAATACTGGTGGTGTGACTAACTGGGTTTCATGTGCATAAGGCCCTATGGCAAAAATAGATGCAGGTCCGCAGGGAGAGTAGGTGTTAACCGAAAGAGCAGTTAGGGATAGCAATCCAGCAGGTGATTGGGTGGCAGATGGAGGATCCGATTGCAGGAATGATACAGGAGACGAGGGAGGGGCAATAAAGGGCATTGCAATGCTGGTCGGACTGCTTACATTTTCAGCAGTTGAGACTGCAGCTCTAGGTACCGCTGGTTCAGGGACAAGGACAGCATGGCCAATTCGTTTACTGTTCTTATGAGATCCAAAACACCAGTAAAAGCTCCAGCAGCTTCCCCATCTTTTCTTCTGTATTTAAATAAAAGAGTGCGAGTCAGGATTCCATACAGAAAATAAGTTATTTTCATCCTCAAGCACTCTTTGTAAGGTAGCAAGCAATATACGTAAATTGATTCAATTCTAAACTGCTAGAATAAGATGCTGATGAAGGATTAATGAAGAGCAGGATGAACAAGATGAACAAATAACTATCTGTAACCGCAACATGGTAATGAGTACATAACAATGACTAAATCCGCATAAAAAATTGAAAAAATCTTGTATGCCTGGATCTTATCGTAGCAATATGCTTATAAAACTCCATTTTCCATATTTCTTTGCTAACTTTGCATGTACAATGTGGTACACGTGAAAAAAACAAATAAACTGCACAGCATAAAATACACACACAAACAGCAGAAACAGGTCTCAATGTACGAGTGAGTGTGCTTGTGTGGTATTGTGTGAGCATTGACTATAAAAATCATGCCAAAACTGTTGCCAAAAAGGCAATTTGAGCAAGCATTTACTCTGACCTTAATCGCTGTTTCAGTGATCCAAGGAAGACCACATATTAGACTGCAAAGAACACACTTTTTGAATATAACTATTAGTCCGGGATTATAAGATGAGTCGGTCAATAATTTTGGCTGATCAAATTGCATTCTTCCTAGAATATGCTTTCATAGGCAGATCAATAAGATGGCAAAAAAGGCTAAAAAAATACATAGATCGTTCCTATCAAATATCAAATTAAGCTCCATTTCTTTTACATTGCGTAAACCCCGGATCGACTAATTTTCCACCATAACCAGATATCACAGTGTTCTTCCATAGAAGGACACTAGAATGAATAAAGGAGATGCACCAACCACCCAACCCGTGAAGGAATGACCAAACAAACTTGAAACTACCAGAAAGATTACTTTTTTAACTTAAAAAGAAAAAAAAATTAACTTTCTAAACTCAAATCTGCTCCTTAAAGTATACGCGTAAAGCGATCTTTTATTTCTTTTTCTATTTTTAATTGAATTCCAATGATAAGATTTTCATTTTTGCCGTTTATTCTTAAGAAGCATGAAAAGCAAAAAGGTAAAACTAGAAGGTTGAGTTGACTCTAGCTCAGCTGAAATTTAGAACTCCGGATCCGAATTTCAACTGCTTTAAGTTTTCCCTAAGTTTCTCGGCAACCAAACAGGTAACGGAGAAAATTAAAGTTCAATACTGAATCAGATCACAAATAAATTTCAGACTTTTCAAAATCGAGAAAAGCAAGCAAAGAGCATAAGCATGGCTCTCTTTTTTTTTTAAAAGCTCAACTCTCCGCTCTCTTCTCCCCACGTCTGGATTCTCAATTCAAAAGAGAGCTTGAGTAATCTGATAATCGCGACTTTTACCGTATTTTTCTCGGCAACCAAACAGGAAAAGAACACTGAATTTTGTTTTTTACAAATACTAATAATAAAAGTGGATATACCTGAACGGTGGTAGGCTGGACTCTCGATTCGGCGGAGACGATGGCGGAGGCAGCGGCGTTAACGGTTTCCACGCTGTCGTTTACACTTCTCATCTTCGATTTGTAAGCTCAAAACGATGCGTTAATAGCATCAGCTTCTTGTAAACTTCAAATCTATTCTTAACTCTTGAGATTCAACGAATCTCTATCAACGATTTGAAGACAACTTGAGAGAAATAGAAAAATTAAATTTAAAAATTAGAACTTTTTTTTTGCTTAAATTAATTCATATAGATCAGATGAGAGTTCTGATTTTTATTTTCTTTTGCCTTCTCCTCCGGTTCAGTTCCCATCCAGTCAGTTTTCATCCATTTTGCACCGAGTTTTTGCCACGTCATCATGAAGGATGATGGGACCCACTGCTTTTAGTTTTTTCTTTTTCCCATTTGTTGCTATCTGTTGTATTTTGCTTCCTTTTTTCGGATAAAATTAAATAGAAAAAAATGCTTTTTAATTCAATAATTTATTATTTATGGACTCATTTGGAAAGTTCATGAATGACGCTCTAACCAATCACGAAAAGAATATAATATTAATCTGTTTTTTATTATTTATGGATAAATTATAAGAATATTTTAAAAATTTATACAATTAATTAAATCATAGATAGTTATTTTGTTTTTTTGTTTTAATATAATTTACACAACTTTTATGCTATCCTTTTGATTTTATAAATTGAATATATCAGTTTTAATCAATTCAATCGTTAATGCGATTTAATTTTAGTAATTACATTTGAATTTAAAATAAAAATTATATAGAAGTAAATCTGGGTAACACTTTAAGAAGAATTTCACCGGAAAGGTTTATTCTTTGTTTATTGATAGATCTATAAAAATTGGATATTATAAAAGTTTTTTATTTAGATTATTCTTCTTTTAAAAAAAATTATCACAGTCTGAGTTGCACATTAATATTAAAAATATTTTAAGAAGAGTTTCACTAGAAAAATTTTATTATTTGTTATTCCGACTATTAAAATTTATAAAATAATCACATAACTATTCATATGTTTTAAACTCGTTCTTTTCTGTTAAATAATTGATGACAGTCTGAGCTAAACATTAACATGTTAATTGTGATATGATAAAATCTAATATCAAAATATAAAATGACTACTATATCTAACTCAATAAGTTAACACTCAGCTTAAACTAATATTGATTTTTAACAAAAAAAAGACGATTTTCGAACATATGAATAATCGGATGAGTATTTTGTAACTTTTGATAGTCGATAGACTCAATAAAATAACACAATATAACTAAGAGGTCATTTCGCTACTTTTAATAGTCTAAAAACTCAATAAAGAATCACCTTATAACTGAGACCATTTATATATTTTACCCTTTTGTTTACTATTTTATTTTATTTTTTGACTTATTCATTGATAAAAACAATATTCAAAATTACAAAACAATTAAACATAAAGAGAAAATTTGAGAAAATAATTAATAAAAACTTATGTAAAAATAAAAGTATGAAATCAAAGATACAAAAAAAATTAAAGAGAATCACGACCAATGTCAAAATAATTTAGTAACCTTTATAAAATCTATTTGTCTCTATTAGGGATGAGTCCGGGACTCGAACCCAATGGGTTCCGACCCAATTAGGTCGGGTTTTAAAAGAAAAAAAATGGATTCGAGTCGAGTTTTTTTAGAAGATAGGTTCAGATTTAAAATAAAAAATATTTGACCGAACCGGAAAAATATATAAATATCTTATATATTTAGAGATAATTGTAAGAATATCCCTATTTATATTATTTTTCAATTAAGTCCCTATTTGTTAAATAAAATGAATAGTTTTATACTTTTTTGGGTCCGGTCGCGGTTATGTTTTATCTCATCAGTCGGAACAAATTTTGAGTCGGGTACAATTACTCTAAACTCTTATCAAATTGGATTTCAGATAGAGGTACAAATTTCTCAGATCGAATCAAATTAATCAAAAACTCGACCTAATTCGACTTGTGCCTATCCCTAATCTCTATCCACACTTTACAAAATCATAAAGCAGTGATGACCGAACAAGAAGTAAATTTTATTTCGTAGATAACAGTTTGACGGGACTACCCTTGGATTTTATTTAAATTTCAGATGATACCACGCAGTTATGGCTAAAAGGCCAGAAAGGTGTGAGAAACTCGTGACTTTTTGTAATGCAGTGTGCTGTTGCAGTGTTGCTGTGTTGCATTTACCATTTGTCGCTAATGCCGATAACCAGTTTGAACGTTTATTTTAACTTGTTCTCTTTCTTAACCTTATTTGTAAGGAAAAACATAATTTTGTTATATTACTTTAAAGGCTTAAATACACTTTTAATATATGAACTAAATATAATCTTCCAATTTAGTACTTGAAGAAATTTTATTTCTAAATTAATACTTGAACTAAGTATAATTTTTAAGCTGATAACCTTTTCTCTTGACCCTAAAATTTTTAGCCGCTTGTTCCCTAGTTTCTTTGGATGTAGGTGGTGACATCGATCTTAGTGTTAATTGCTACTGTTAGCTTTTTTTTCATATTATATATTTATTTTTTTTGTTTCGTTTATTTTTTAGTAATTATGTTTTTATAACATGATTTATTATGTTTTTTAAATACGTTTTTCTCTATTTTTTGGTACGCTTTCGATCATTTTGAAGTTATTTTCGTTTATTTTTTCAGGGTTAGATTTGATACCGACACGACTGATCAAGATGATACTTATTTGTTATCATATTGATCTTCCCTACTTTAGACCCTCAGATTGATTTGGATACGCGATTTGTGTTTGTGGATAGTTTTCTCACGTCGTTCGACTCTGATTTGCGATTTTCCGGTGGTCTTTCAGTAGCTTGATTTCATTTTGTGGTTCGTTTGCCGATGCAATTAGATATGTTCGTATATATATTTTGTTCAATCTTTTTTATTAGATTTTTAAACATTTTCCTTCTTTGATCCTTGTATAATATTAGTGATTAACTTTTACATCAATTTTCATAAAAGAATGTTCTAATTATATTTTAACTTACGTTTATAGTTACGCTTGTAAACATTTTTTTATAATATTGGATACTTCTTATTTTTATAGAACTAGTGACATTCTATAAAAAAAATTAAGTTGATATCTACAAAATTTTTACTCTTAATTTGATATCTTAACTTTAGTTATATATATTATTTTTTGTAATTTTGTTAATGATATTAATAAATAAAAAATCTGAAAAATAACAATAGGGTGAAATATAGATGATTAAAATCGAGCACTCATTGACGGGTTGGTTCAAGAGATAAGCATCTTGATTTTGTTCAAGCATATCTTGAGTTCGAGTCTTCGTAATCTTCTTTGAAAATTCACCATTAAAATCAAATATACGACCTATGTTATTCCAAATTAATCAAAACGAGAGAAAAAAATCAAGCATTCAAACCAATCAAATCACCGAATACCACCGAGTGTGGATGACTAAAATGACCGAGCCTTGCAAACGTCAGACGGGGACAAGGACGAGCAATAGTCGGCTAAATTTGCGACGTTGGGAGGGCCGGAGGGGGTGTTCTCATTCACAAACCCCAACAAAAAGCAGGCAATTTCCGTTACATTTTAATAGTAATAATAATTGTTTCTTTATTTGTTGTTTACGTTGGAACAAGGGAAAGTCCATCGTGAAAGGCGCGCACGTGCGGTGATCCACTTGTCGGGATCATGTGTGTTTTTCGTGACAAATTCCTCCGTTTTCATACACTATGCTTTTGCACGGTTGCTTCGGTTACATACACCGTTATCTCTTTGCCTCTTCCCTTGATAATGATATCTCAACTCCCATCCTCTTTTGGCTCTTTCTCCCTCGTTTTCTTTCCCCCTTCTCTATTATTATTATTATTTTGATAATGAAATCTCTTTCGATAATGACACTTATTAATATAAAGTATATAAATGTTACTTTAATTATAAGATATTATTTTATTGAATCTCTCGATTATACGATATTATTATTTTTAGTCTTTCGACTATTAAGTTATAAAATGATCATTTGATTATTAGTTGTGTTTTAAATTCGTCATTTTTCATTAAAAATCGATAACAATATAAGTTGTATGATGACTTGTTGATTGAGATACGATAGTCGTTTGAGATTTTGAGATCAAATTATATCATATAGCGATCAACAGGTTAACGTCCAACTCAAGTTGTCGTATTTTTAATGGAAAATTATGAATTTGGAATGCAATGAATATTCAAGGGAAACTCATTTTGTAACTTTTAATGGTAAAGGGAATTAAAAAAATAACATTTTATAATTGAGAGATAATTATGTAACTTTAATAAGTTGAGATACTCAACAAAACAACACTCTATACTTGGGAGACCATTTATGTATTTTACCCTAATATACATTGGTGTGTTATTTATTTTATTTAGATTTAAGAGTTAATATTTTAAAATTTAAGATTATAATTTATATTTATAATTTATTTACTCTCGATTCATTTAAAGATGATTATAAGATTATGTTTGTTAAAAAAAAATCTACCAACAACCAGTTGGTCTGGTGAGATGAGACACTAGATCTCATAAATAAGGTCAGTGGTTCGAATATTGATAATTACGAATGAAACAAACTGAGTTGAGGAGGATTGTCATCGCATCTGTATCACATTATCTGAATTAATCGATCAATAGATGGTTTCTTGATTGGGAAGAGTAGATAAACTAACCATTTCCATTAAATGGTTTTATAAAAATGCTTGATTGTTACTTTTTTTACTATGTTTGTTTATTCCCGTTTAACTTTTTACATTGACCCTGTTTAGCTTTTTACCAAAGCTTTTGCATTGATCATTTTTAGGTTTTTACCCGATACTAGAAGATGGTAGTGAGGGGGGACAAGGTGGATTGCATAAGGCAATGATTCATGCATCAACTTCCAATCTTATAATATATAAATATTCATCTTCTTATGTATATTTTATTATTAATTTTCATAATGGGGCTATAAAGGTCCAAATTATGATGATTCACTTTCCTGGTTCCAACAAGTGTAGGATATGGACAAGGTAAAAAGCCATCTTGTTTCAACCAAAAGTAACAAAATCTTTATTACCCCATATGAAAAAAAGGGTGTTACTTGAGAGTAGGATGGCAAGTTCACCCGCATTTGGTAGGTTTTGATTCAATCCGATTTGATCAAATTAATTTTAAAAAATCAAGTTGGATAAGATATTTTAAGGAGTGAAGTCGGGTCGGGCCAAGTTTAGGTGGAGGTTAAAAAAGCTCATACCCGACCCGACCCGACCCGATGATAATAATGTAGTTTTTTTTTTAAATCTTATTATTATTTAATTAAATCCTTAATTTGTACCGTGTTGAGTCGGGTCGGATTTATACTCTAAAAAAGCGAGTCAGAGTCGGAGTAGGGCGGAATATATATATATTTGGTTGGGTCTGATTTTTTAAGGGGTGAAGTTGGGTTGAGTCCGGTTCAAGTGGATGGTGATAAAACTTAGACTCGATCCGGCTCGGTCCGGCCCGAAGATAATAATGTAATTTTCGTAAAAATCTTATTATTATTCTTAATTAAATCCTTAATTTATACAGAGTCAGGTCGGTCCGATTTATACTCTAAAAAAGAGTCAGAGTCAGGTGAAAAAAATATATTTTTCAGGTCAGATCGAGTCAAATGTAGGATATAAAATTTTTGGGTTGGGTTCAAGTAGAGGGTGTATATTTCAGATTGAATTGACCAAAAACCCGACTTATTGCCATCCCTACTTAAAATTAGTATATATTTTAGATTATTCAATCAATAAATTAGATACATTGATTGATTAAAAATAAAAATAAACCGCCCCACAAATTGCAATAAATAATGAAGCAAATGGAGTATTTTCTTCATTCTGAAGGTGGATCCAAGTAGGAGAGCGCAAGCAATGGATATTTTAGAAACCGCCCACAAATTGGGTGGATGCGTGTGGTTATGGACCTACACGCCTAAAGCTAAACCGGCATACCACATGCAGAAGCCATAAAAGTAGGTGAAAGACTTTCATCCATTTTTTATGGGTAAAGTATGTTTATCGATTATTAAATGTTGTAAAATTATTTTTTAATTATAAATTGTTATTTTGTTGAGTCTCTCAATTATTTAAAGTTATAAAATAGTCATCCGACTATTCATCATGTTCTTAATTCGACCTTTTTTGTTAAAAATTTAAAGGTATTCTTAGCTGAACATTAACCTATTGGTTGTGTTTTGATAAAATCTATACTAGAATTTCAAACGATATATATCACATTCATCATATTAATGTCTAGTTTATACAACCACCAATTTTTTTAATAAAAAAAGAATGAATTTGATACATAGTGAATAGTCGAGTGACTATTCTGTAACTTTTAATAAACGAATGACTTAACAAAGCAACACTCTAAAATCAGATAATCGTTTTATAATTTTAATAGTCAATGAATTTAATAAAGCCCTACCCACCCAGGAGACCATTTTTGTATTTTAACTTTTTTACTTAATTAAAATTAATTCCAGTCACATACCACAAAAATTTTCTACCATCGTTATCTTCTTCTATAATTAGTAGTATCCATTTAATTAAGTAATTAAAATCAAGTATTATATAAAATTATATAAGAATAAATATTTTAATTTATTTTGTTTTATTCGTAATATCATGATTCAAATTTGTAACATGATTTGAAATTTTTAATTATTTATTTTAACAAATTATTGATAATTATTTTTTTTAATTTGAACATATGAATATAATAAAATTTTAATGAATATTTAAACAATAATTTCGTTTAATTCTATGGATAGTTAATAAATTATACAATAATATATTATAAAAACGAATTAATTTTAAATTTTACAATAACGAATTATCTCCTAGCTGACTGATTATGTCTGTTGCGGCCTGCATCAAAATGGACTCAATCTTAACTCGGCCCAACCATGAAAACTGAGCCATGTACACATTGGTTAAATCTAATCCGCTCTCGGACTAAACTTAATTTAAATTTAAGGTTAAGAAATGATAAGAAGAGTGCACTCGAAAATGCTATAAAAGATATAATATTTTCGGTTAAGTCAACTAAAATATTAATTTTTTTCTTAATATTGTTCAGTTGTATACTTTTTTATAACATTTTTTATTCAATCGAAAATAATAAAAGTGAACATGTGTTTAACAAAAAATGTATATTTTTTAATATTTTCAGTTGCATTCATTCTTGTTGTTTCTTAACGTTAAATTAGACTGTCGTGCAACAAATTTACTATGCGTTATAGTTGTCTTTCAACTTAGTTAAATAAATGTTTAATTATGGTTTCAGTGCCTATTCTTTATATAATTTTATATTTAATTCTTATATACATATGAGTCACTCAAACAATGTAAAACTGGGATGGTAAGAGGTTGGACTTTTAGTAACTTGATCCGACCGAAAAATATATATCCTCCACCTGATTTCAACCCGACTTGATTTTTTACAGTATAAATCTGACCCGACTCGAATAGACCTGATATAAATTAAAATTTAATTAAAAATAATAATAAATTTTTAAAGAAAATAACATTATTATCATCGGATCGAGTGTGAGTCAGGTCATAATTTTTAACCTTCCCTGAACTTGACCTGACCCAAACACATTTTTTTTTTAAAATTCAACCCAATTTGATCGAAGGGATCAATGATAGTGAAATTATCACATGGTAAACTAATTATTAGGTCTAATCAACCAATAAAATTTTATTCATCAACATTCTCTTTTCAAATTTCATGGAAATTAAAAAAAAAAGTTATACTTCTTTATTGTAGCCTTCTAATCTACCAATGATTTCACCATTGGAATCTTTCTGCAGTGCTTTAAATAAAAAGCACTTTGATTTCTACCATCGACGAAAACGAGAAAGGAATTAGTGGGTCCCACAATTCTTTCAAAGCGTAAGGGTAGGGCTAGATAATAGAGTTTGACAATTTTCAGTATCGATTATTAGGTATGTGCCACTTTACAATAAAATTTGACCTAACTTTCAAAATATATGATATTCGATTAGCAATCGATTAATCTAGATCAAATATTATACAGGCGATGATGATTTTCTAACTCAGTTTGCTCTATTTACAAAAAACTTAGCACCTTATCCTACTAGATCAACCGATTATTAATAAATATATTTTAACTTTTAAATTGTGTTATTTAATCCTTATATTTTTTGGTAATTTTGATAGAATAATTTAAACCTCAAAATTTGAGATGCATAGTTAATAGGAAATTATGTAGTGATATAATATTTGTTACAATGATTAAAAATTTCGTTACATGAGTACGATAAGTTTCATAAAATATAATTAAAGAATGTTTTTGTGTCAAGAGAAATTATGTATTAACAATCGAGTAGTGACACGTGTTGTGGCACCTATCACCATGACACATGCCATCATTTGATTTGATGATTAAATTTATTAAAATTAGGATTAAATCGATAAAATATATAAGTAACAAGGACCGATTGTATAATTATATCAAATTTTTAATTATCACATCACTTCATTTTTACAAAATAAATGGTTATAGATATAGTTTATCCTAAAAATAACTCAATTGTTTGATTAACAAAATTAAAAAAATCAACGGCCAAAATATAAAGGGAGAATAATTAAATGGTTATAGATATAGTTTATCCTAAAAATATTATTTTTACAAATAATATAGATGAGTAATAAATTCTAAAATACATTATTCATTTAAAAATTAAGTGCATATTTAAATATTTATTATAATAATACGAATCAAATTATTTTAGTGATTAATAGATTTTATTCTTTGAAATTTTAATTTCGAACATTACAAATATATAAGTATATGAATATTTGCTGGCAGGCTCCAACTGATACGTGCTGTTCTTTTTAGTTTGACAAACTACTGGTGTAGGCAATTATGTTTCCTCCTGTGGTGATCAGGAAGGTGGAACAACTGTGTACTCGCTTCTTTTGGAAGGGAGCTGACTTGCCTGCGAAGGGAGCTAGGGTGAGTTGGAAACAGATTTGCCTTCTGAAGTCTGAGGGGGGCCTCGGGGTCATTGATATTGGCTGGAACAAAGCTTGTTTCGTTAAGCTAATCAGGAATTTGTTGGCAGAGGAGGATTCCTTATGGGTAGCGTGGATTCATTCGTATATAATTAAAAGCTCTGACTTCTGACAATTGAACTTACCTACAAATGCTAGCTAGAGCTTCAGGAGGTTGCTGAAGTTGAAACCTGTTGTTCATCATTTATTGGTTGACAAGACAATGATCTTAGCACAAGACAGATTTGGGAGGACATTCGCCCTGTGGCACCAAAGGTTGTGTGGCATCACCTAATTTGGTTCCTGGACGTATCCCTAAATACAATATTATACTATGGATGACCATCCTGGATAGGCTTCCTACCAGGGTAAGGTTGCGGATGGGATTAGCCATTGCTTGTTATGCAACTTGGAGCCTGAGACTCGAAATCACATATTCTTCGAGTGTGTTTATGCGGGGAATCTCTGGAAGGCCATTCTGCAACTCTGTGGTGTGAATCGCAGAGAATTCCATTGGGATGACGAGCTAGCTTGGGCCATACACTATTTTAAGGGTAAATCTCTCATCACGAGAGTGCTTAAACTTGCTTTGTCAAGTCACGTGTACTGGATTTGGAAGGAGAGAATGACAGGTTGTTTGGGGGAAATCCTAGACCGTGGACTGCTATCCTGGAGGATGTTAAAATTGTTGTTGTATTAGGTTGAGTGGTTGCCCTATCAACGGAACAATCCGAGGAATGTTGCCCTCTGCGCTAGCAGGAACATTGCGTGATATCTATGGAGCATTCCCTTCCTCCTTTCTCCTATGCTCATATTCTATTTTGGTTTTCTGTTGTGTGATGCTGAGGGCTATTGCTTTTATAAGTCAGTGTCTTTGTAATGTTATTGGTTCACATGTATTTTTATGTTTTAGTAATAAATTCATATTATCAAAAAAAAGTATATAAATATTTATTATCAAATGATCGTATATTATTTTGTATTTAGTTAAAATTTATAAGAAAATTAATTTAAATATAAATGATAATTTAAAATTTATTTTAAGAATAATTATATTTTAAAAAAATCATAACCTTCAAATGAATCTACATTAATTATACATTTATACTGCGTGGTGAGTTTAAAAACTATTTGTATCTGTCGTTTCCAGATTTAACAACCTAAATTCTGGACGATCGGTTTCTACGTTTTCAAGCCGTAAGCTACTCTCTCTCTCTCTCTCCGTTTCGCCAGGGTTTCATCACAAGCTTATTCTATTAATTCTTTATTTTCTAGATTCTCACGGCGGAATAGCAGGCAGATCGGCTGCTAACACGAACACCATGAGCAACAACAGCCAACCCACCGCGCCGTATCGGAACTATATTCCCGGAATCGTCATGGACCCGATCACATGCCGTTAACCGAGCTGTATCGGGCTTCGTCGGCAAGCGAACACTAGCGGACTTCCAAATGCCGCAAAACCAGAACAATCATTTGGGCTCGACGGTTTTTATCTCCGTTCAGTTAAGCCCAGAAATTTCCAGCACACTTTCCCGATTTCTCCGCTATCGCCCCTTGATTTCTCGTCTGCTACTTGCAATTCGCAGCTTTATGGCGTGTCGCTTTTACAACAACTGCGACCGCAGCAGCTTCCTCTCGGCATCACCGCCGGAGCCACAACCCAGGCGGTGAACCCGTGTTTATCAGGAGCTCCGTGCATGAACCCGGTTCAGAAACGGCTAGTCCAGCAGCAAGACCCGGAGAAAAAGATGAGGAATCAACTACGAGAGTTGGAGAAACAACTATTGGACGACAACGACAACGAAGGAGATACGGTTTCGGTGATTACCAATACCAACAGCGAGTGGTCCGAAACTATACAGAACTTATTAAGTTCTAGCAGCCTAACAACCCGATTGCTACATCTCCTACTTCTTCATCGTCTTCGTCCACAACATCGGTGGCTTCTCGGACTTCGACTTGTTCAAGGCAGACAATAATGGAGGTTGCTTCAGCTGTTTCCGAGGGTGAAACTGACGTTTTAAACCAGATCCTAAGCCGATTATCATTATTTGCTGAGGCTAAAGGGAATTCCGAGCACAGGTTGATGGAGTTTATGTTGTTGGCTCTTAAATCGCGGGTTAACTCGGTGGAGAACCGGCTGCCAGTGGCTGAGTTGTTCAGCACGGAACACGTTGCGTCCACTCAGATACTTTATGATTTGTGTCCTTGTTTTAAGCTTGGGTTTTTGGCCGCTAATTTAGCCATCATCGATGCTACTTTGGAGAAACCGAACTGTAAGAACTTGCATATTATTGATTTTGATCTCGGGCAAGGAGGGCAGTACGTAAATCTTCTCCACGCGCTATCGGAGCGTGGGATTCCAAAGCCTTCGTTGGTAAAGATCACAGCTGTTGCTGATAATGGTGGGGATGAGGTGTTGAAGATGGTCGGCGATAAGCTGATTCAAATCGCTAAGCAATTCGGAGTTTGCTTGAAATTCAATGTGATAACGAATCTTAAACTCAGCGATCTGAGTCGCGATTCGCTTGGGTGCGAAACGGACGAGTCATTGGCTGTTAATTTCGCGTTCAAGCTTTATCGGATGCCCGACGAGAGCGTGTCCGTGGAGAACCCGAGAGACGAGCTTCTCCGTCAAGTGAAAGCGTTGGCGCCGCGCGTGGTAACGTTAGTGGAACAAGAAATGAACACCAATACGGCGCCTTTCGCGTCGAGGGTGGTAGAAGCGTGCGGGTATTACGGAGCGTTGTTTGACTCCATTGAGTCGACCTTGTCGTCGGAACACTCGGAGCGAGTGAAGCTCGAGGAAGGCCTTCGGCGAAAAATCGCCAACTCAGTCGCGTGCGAGGGGAGGGACCGAGTCGAAAGATGCGAGGTATTTGGGAAGTGGCGGGCCCGGATGAGCATGGCGGGGTTCGAGTTAAAGCCTATGAGCCAAAGCGTAGTGGAGTCGATGCGCGCCAGACTCAGTTCGGGTAATCGCGTCAACCCGGGGTTCACCGTTAAATTAGAAAACGGAGGCGTTAGTTTTGGTTGGCTGGGCCAACTCTGACCGTCTCGTCTGCTTGGCGTTAACTTCATGTTTCTATTTTATCATTAATTGGTGTCTTGTATTTTTAACCCTTTTCCATCTAAAAAAATCCCACCAAACCCAAATTATTATAATATTTAAATATTTTTTATTTAGTGTTATATATATAATTTGTGTGTTGAAAAAGGTGTTGGGTGTAATACTGCTGGCTTCGTTGTTTATGGGACAATGGCGTTTGCCGTCACATTACCAACAATCGGAGGGCTCCACCTTATGGATTGAATCGAGTAAATATTAGCGTGATTCTATTTTTTTTAAAGCTTTTAAATTATTATAATATTTAAATATTTTTATTAATTATTTAATGGTATATATGAGTATGAATCAATTAATCTCAATGATTAAAATAATAATTATTATTTTTAGAAGTTAAAGATTCAAATATAATTTTAAATATCACGTATTCAAACACCAACAATTATAGGGGATTAAGCTTATCCCATTTTCTTTGCCAATGCTATGGAGCATCATGGGCCAAGAATACCTATAATGGAATCACAAAAGGGACTTTTTCCTGCAACAAAAAATTAATAATAATTTGATACAATTTTAAAATTATTTTGTAATAATTTGATTAAATTTAATATTTTTATATAATAATTTAATAAAATTAATTATTATAATTATTAAATTTAAGGTTAAAGTATACAGATGATCTATCGTCTATAAAATATTATTTTATTAAGTTTCTTAACTATTAAAAGTTACAAAATGGTATCTTGACTATATGGAGTTGTTTTGTTAGGTCCCTTAACTATCAAAAGTTACAAAATAACCACTAAAATATTCATTATATTTCAAACTAGTCATTTGTTGTTAAAAAATTAACAATCATTTGAGTTTGACGTTAACATGATGATTAAGATATGATATGTATATATATATATATATATATATATATATATATTTTGATGTAATTACAAGATAATATATGTTCAAAGATAACTTTTAACCATTTGACATTGAACGATCACACGCCGAACATTTCTGGTGCTCGAACTCAAGACCTTAAGAAATAACATCAATTCTTTACTATTGAGGTTGTTCGGTTCGTGCTAAAATATGATAGTTGTTTGAGATTATGATATCATATTTTATTATATCTCAGTTAGTAGGTGAACGTATAGCTCAGGCAATCATCAATTTTTTAACGAAAAGGACAGATTTAGAACATAATAAATAGTTGAGTGACCATTTTGTAACTTTTAATAGTCAAGGAACATATAGTGAGAGACTTAATAAAACAACATTCTATAGTAAATATATCATTTACGTATTTTACCCTAAATTTAATATAACGAGTATTTTACATTGAGCTTTAAAAAAAGTTTTTAGTGAAATAGAGAAATGAAATTCAAAACTAAACCCTTTTTATATATATAAGACTTGTGACGTTTGGTTCGCTGGAATGTTTATGAGGGAATTGGAATCTGTGAAGGAATTGGAATCTGTCAAGAATTGGAATCCAATTCCATATTCTGTTTGGTTGGCAGGAAATTGAATTTGAATCCAATTTCATATTCTGTTTGGTTTGCAGACATGTCAGATGAATTTGATTTCAATAATGTAAAATGATATGATTGACCTTCTTGTTTTTTTTGCTTAATTTTAGTTTGTTTTATAAATTATATGTAGCAATATATTATAAAAATTTAAAAAAAATTAAATTTTAATTTTATTGATTGATTATTCATTTCAATAAATTATAAAAATCATGTTAATAAACATCATAAGTTAAAATCATCTCAATTAGGGATGACCATGGGTCGGGTTGGGTCAGGTTTTTGGTCCACCCGAATCGAGAACAAGAGAACCTCCACCCGAGACCCGATCCGACCAAAATAAAGTTTCACCCGACCCGACCCGAATATATGAATTAGGAACCCGACCCGAAATAATAAAAAAATTATTTTCATTCAATAAAAACAACGACTTAATTGGAAAAAATATATATATAAAGGGGTATTATTGTAATTATTCCTAAATATATAAGGTAAAATTCTATATTTTTTGGGTCGGGTGGGGTATTTTCACCCTAAACCCGAACCCGATTTGAATATCACACTTAAAAAAACCGACCCGACCCGAATATATGAATTAGAAATCCGACACGACCTGACCCGAAATAAAAAAAATATTTTATTCAATAAAAACAATGACTTAATTGAAAAAAAATTATATATAGAGGGGTATTATTGTAATTATTCTAAATATATAAGGTAAAATTATATATATTTTCGGGTCGAGTATTTTTCACCCTAAACCCGAACTCGACCCGACCCGAATATTACACTCAAAAAAATCGACCTGACCCAACCCGACCTGAATATATGAATTAGAAACCCGACCTAACCCGAAATAATAAAAAAATATTTTTATTCAATATATAAATAAATTACCAAAAGATTGATGAGGGTAGTATGATCAAATTTCAATTCCCTCTCACAAGGGAATTGAATTCCATCATAGAATGGATGAAATTCACTTTACCTTATTTGATAGAAAGTTGAAGCCACGAGGGATTCCAATTCCCTTGAAAAACTTAAACCAAATATGAGAAACTAATAGAATTGGATTCATATTCCTCTTAATTACAAAGATTCATGCCAGCGAAGGGCCAAAAGAGTCCGAGACGTTTCAAGAGCAATTGAGCTCTGTGAATGCCAAGAGCGAGGCATGGTCTAAGTTGATGAATCTTAGACATGATGGGGCGTTGAAAGAGTATGCGAGAGAGTTCGAGGAACTCATGCTCAAAGTCCTCGAGTTGGCTGAAGAAGATGCATTCTTCACCTTCATAGATGGATTGAAGCCATGGGCAAAGACGACGATGGAGAGAAGGGGAATCAAGGAGTTGTCTAAAGCCTTGATAGCCGCCGAGTCCATCATAGAACTTGGAGCCAAGAGGACGTCCAAGCCAAAGATGAAAGCCGTGGATAGTGGCCAAAGTATCCGAGATGAGGGTCAGTCCAATGACGAGGAGCGAGGCTCTTCGAGTAGTGCTTGTTCGAGTGAAGTTTGTTCGAATGATGAAAATTTGAGCACTGATCGTTCAAGTGGTGAACACAAGTCTAGAGAAGACAAGTTTGGCATTGGCACAAGTAAAGCTGACAAGTGCCTTAAGCCGAGGGCAAGAAACCAACAGACGAAGGGTCACCAAAGTAAGGGGCCACAAGAGTCGCAAGATTGCCTGGATAAAGCCGAGTGGTCCGAGAAGATGGACAAGCCCATGATCGATCTACCCAAGGACATGGGTGAAGATAGGGTCAAAGAGGCTACGAGACTTGGCTCAATTATTTCGAGTTCTTCCAAGGCAAGTGGAGGCCGAAAGCAGAATGGGTTGATGTGTGCGAACATCAACGTTTTGAACCATCGGGAGTTGCCTTAGTAGACACGGGGGCAACTGATCCATTCATGTTACAGAAGGATGCCAACAATCTTGGTTTAAAGACCGAGCCATTGAAGGGGGCAATAAAGACTGTCGTTCCAACAGAGAGGAATGTTGTTTCGAGGACTATCATCGAAGAGACAATTGAGAAGGGGTTGATGGAGTCCAAGCTTTCCAGAGACATGATGGGCGAGAGCTTGCCACCATGTAAAAGGGTGGAAGTCGCACCAGACTTCAAGGAAGGAAGTGCCGATGCGAGTAGAAACACCAAACTTCAGGGTAGAAGTGTTGGTGTGTGGAGTGCCAGACTTCGTGGAGCAAGAAGGGCTGACACATAGAGTAAATGTGCTAAGGGAATTCGAGGGACATCTCAAACACGTTCCAAGTATTGAGTTTGATTCACCATCGCTGATGAGTGTGGGTCGAGGACCTAACCATCTTGTTGTGGAAGATTGAGGGGACATCTGAGACTTTCAGAGTTCTTAGGGACAAGCGAGTGTTACCGACGAATCTGAGTTGTCGTGTTGTATGTTGTCGAAGCATCCAAGTCTTTTCCACTGGTTCACGAGTATCCTTGTTTGGGTGAATGCAAACGGGTAGGATGGATTTCCTACGCTTGAGATGTATGCCACGGTGTGTTAGATCATGATAAGACATGGCGGTGTCAACCAAGGCGAAGTAGCCAAGGTGTTTTGTTAAAGCGTCCAAGGTGATCAAGACCAAGTGTTCTCGCCTAGCGACGAGGGCGTCGCTAGATCGAGTTGGGGAGAATGTCACGGACTAAACTTTTGGGTCCATTGATATTGGCGCAAACGAGGTTCTATATGCGCATACTTGGTCTTGTTGGGCAAGATGAGTTTATTCCATACTCATTTATAGAGAAAGAGGCTAGCCATGTGGAGGGATTTAGTCCAGAATTGGCTCTTGTCATGGTTGGAGGAGGAAAGGTACTCGAAGAGAAACTTGTGGTACACATGTAGTATTAGACTATTAGTTAGCTTAACTCTTTTTGTTTCTAGTATTACTTGCCAAATCTTCTTACTGCATTTTGATGAATTAGCTTAATTCTATCTAGTGGCATACATACTGATTTACTTTTTAATGAAAATGCTGGTTCAAGAATAACCATGATGGTAGGGGTGTAAACGAGTCGAGTCGAGCTCGAATAGTGCTGAGCTCGACTCGAAAACTCTGAAATGAAGCTCGGCTCGAAAACTCGCGAGCTTAAAATTTTCAAGCTCGACTCGAACTCGAAATCCTAAACTGAAGCTCGTTAACAGCTCGAAAAGGCTCGAAATGAAGAAAAAAATTCTTAAACTTAACTCGATTGAAGCCTCACACTCGAACCTGAACCTTAAATACATGAAAATCTTATCGTATTTAAAAAAAATCAATACATAAATGTTAATATTATTAATAATTTATTTAAAATAAAATAAAATCTTAATATATTATGTTTTCGAGCTGTTCACAAGCTTTTCGAGTCAAATATCAAGTAACTCGTTTCGGCTCGTTAAGAACTCGAGTCGAGTCCATTCGATCTGAGTATTTATCGAGCCTTGATCAAGTCGATCTCAAGTAGCTCGCGATCTGTCTCGTCTCATTTACAGCCCTACATGATGGCATGACCTGAGTTTTGCCTTTGATTCTTATACTTCCTGAGGTTGTGACAGGTTCGACCTACCAGTGAAACCATAGTAAACCATATGTTTACACAGTGGATTCACACTTATCGTGATCTTCCTCTAATGATTAATTAGGTATCCCCTTAGTTATTTATAACCTGTTTACATAGTTGTGCAAGGTTCCCACTAACTGGTTCAGTGGGCAAATGTCACTAGATGGGAGATGCGCACTAAACCATTTGTAAGGACCCTTGAATTTCTTTGGCAGGAAGGCCATTCAGCTCATGCAACACCAGAAGAGGCTGAAAAGGAGGTTTGTCACTTTCCTTTTGGCTTGGTTATGATTATTTTAGATGGTGTTGTTTTTATTTAAAGGATTGGATGCTACTAAACTGCAGGCACTGCAAATGATTGATGTCTATACAAAGTTTAGTTATGAGCAAGCTGCAATACCTGTAATTGCAGGTAGAAAATCTAAAGTGGAAACGTTTTCTGGTGCCGATAAAACCTACACAATAGAGGGCATGATGAGTGATCGCAAGGCCTTGCAAGCTGGAACAAGCCACAATCTTGGGCAAAACTTCTCCCGTGCTTTTGGGACACAGGTGATTGATACACCCCGTGCACCTTTTTTTTTTATCTCTTTACTATTCCTGACGGTGATATGCATCCAGTGAGCAAATAATTTGTTACCTAATGAAGTTTAATGTTAAGGAAATTTCTGGAAAATAGTGCACTTATATTATTTACTGTCACATAGATGAAATATGGACCAGTGCAAAGAATATTATCTGACCTTTGTATTGATAACTCCATTAATAATAAAGGTTTTTTTTTTACCAAGACTTGTGCTTTGTACAGTTCACTGATGAAAATGGACGAAGGCAACATGTGTGGAAAACAGCTTGGGCTATCAGTACAAGGTTTGTTGGTGGTATTATCATGCTTCCTCCGAGAATTGACCAATACAGGTCTGTAAGAATTTTTTGATGATTATCTGTAATAGATGGCCTGGACTGTTGGTAGCATTAGTTGATTGGTCTTTTTTTGATTGAAGGCAATGGTAAATATGCTGCTGATATAAAATTATTTGGGGTTGAGACTGTTGTTCAGGTGTAGTGGTCTTAGGGTTTTCTGTGTTTGCTGTAAAAGAAGCATGTTATTCATTTAAGAAGTCATGGCAAAATACAGTATGGGACCCATTTGGTAGGTAGGGTTCAACCTCTCCAGCGGAGCTTCTCTGTTGATGATTCTTACAGGGAAATTTCATTTGCTAACAACTTTGTAGATATTGGAAGCGATTTATTAACTTCATTCAAATTATTGATACACAATGGTGTTGTGAAGCAAAATAATTTCAAGAGAATTACTGGTGTAACTTGCTTTAAAGTTGAAAGAGTGCATAGTTCCTCTCTTTTTTCTCAAAGAAAAAAAGTACTAGTGTAACATGTTTTAAAGGTAGAAGAGTGTATATAAGTTTGTTATTCTCCCGGAAAAACAAACACACCGGCCCCTCTAAGTTTATTTTACAATATTTTGTTTTTATGATGATTGTCTTTTTGTTTTGTCTATCATACACTATCAGGTGGTAATTGTACCAATCTGGAAGAAGGTTGATGAAAAAGCAGGAGTTCTAGATGCTGCGTCATCTGTTGCTGAAATTCTGAAAACTGCTACTTAAACTTGATGACACAGATCAGAGGACACCAGGATGGAAGTTCAATTTCTGGGAGATGAAGGTATCTTTACATTTAAATTTGGTAGCACATTTATCGGTTATACAGAAGTAAAAAGCTTATTTCTTAAGTTTAGGTTCTTCCTCAAGCTGAAAAACCGGGATACGGGAATCCCATAGAAAGTTCAAAAAACCTGTCCACAATCCACAAAATGTGCATGGATGCGATCCTGATCTGTCTTTTGAATTGTTTTGGGTCCTTGTATCATTTCATTTTGTGACATGTCTTTAACTTTCATCTGCCTCAAGCTTTAGACAATAATTTTGCAGGGAGTACCTCTGAGGATTGAAATTGGGCCACGTGATGTTTCAAGTGGGAGTGTGGTCTTATCTAGAAGAGATATTCCTGGGAAGCAAGGGAAAGTTTTTGGAACATCTATGGAACCTTCAATATTTGAAGCTTATGTCAAAGGCAGGTTGGATGAGATCCAACATCTCTTCTTCAGAGGGCAATATCTTTCCGGGGCAGGTGTGTTTTCTTTCTCAAACAATCATTAAGAGTTTCAACCCAAGGAGAGCTTGACTGATAACTTTATTTTTTGAGCTTTGATACTCACTATGGCAACCCAATAGCTATTGTTTTCAATAAAGCTTAATAATGTACTATGTAGTATGTATGCATATATGATGAGTTTGTGAATATAAAGTATTCATGCTACACCATTGAATTGGCAAACACAGACCTTAAACTGTATAACTAGCCTCTTGTTAAATCAGCAAAATCTCTTTAAAGTGTTCCCACTCCTGATTCCTATTATTGGCACTTCTAGAAACTATGATATAAATAGGATCATGGGTCAATTGCTGACAATGTCTCCAATACTATTTTGAATTGATTTTGTCTTATTGGATGTTCGTCTGATTGATTGTGTGGTTTCACGGTCTCTAAATGGATGGATTGTGGTACATGTCTCTGTTGTAAGCTTCAATTTTCTAGAGAGCTGAAATAGTTTTTTTCTAATTGAACAGAATGCATCTGTTTCTCTGCACTATCTCTAGTTCATTGGTCTTTCTTTCTAACTTTCCTGGACTCTTTCTGCAGTAACATAGTGGATGTGAGCTCTTATGAAGAACTCAAGGAAGTGATATCTGTTGGCAAATGGGCGAGGGGACCTTACTCTGGTAGGTAGACTACCTTTCTTAGACAATAGCCATAACTGAATTATTTGACTATTGTTAATTTCACAATATGTTTACTGAAACATGTGCATTTGTGAGTCTAACAATATCGTCCTTCTGTTGCTGCAGTGATGCAGATGAGTTAAGAGTTAAAGAAGAAACAGGGGCAACGATTCGCTGTTTCCCTTTTGAACAGCCTCAGGGGACCAAAACATGCTTGATGACAGGCAACCCTGCAGAGGAAGTTGCCATTTTTGCAAAATCTTATTAAGACATTGGTGAAGTTGATCTTTGAGCTGACAGACCTATCTAGTTTTGCAGATATACATAATGAATTTTGTCCAGGTTTTTATATCTTCTTCAACTATTAAACACGTAGCTTTGGTCACATTCACCAAACAGCACACATAACCGTCCTATGCAGTTTTAAAAGATGTCACTTTTTCATATCCTTGCCTCGCTCTCGGGGGATCTAGGACAACGGTTTATATTTCTGAGCTGATATAGCGATACTTATGCATAAAGGCAACATCGATTGATTTGCATTCTTTTATCCAGTGTTGTCTTCCTTTTCTACGAATGGATGTTCTTCATGAAAATGGTCCATGTTGGCATAAATTGATTGATTTATACTTACCTCTTTTGTGCTGTACTGGTCGAAGATGAACCCTCATGGCTCTCTGGTCAGAGAACCCTTCCGGCCATGAGTGAACCGCAAGAAACCTTCCGATATGATCTTCCCATACCAATGGGCGAGGAAGGAAACTGAGAACTATCCACCAAACAACTCAAACATAAAAATTTCAACAAATTAGGGCCACTAACCCCTACCCCGCAGCATCTTGTGATGGCAAAAGGAATGGAGGCAAGCGATCATTAGGACATGTGTAGGCATTGGAAGACCATAAAACCTAAAATTATTGGCTATGATTATAATAATAAAGGTAGAAACCATCATTCCTATTTAGGTCTAGGGTGATAGAGGCTAGGTTGAGACAGATTACTAGGGTTTCGGAAAACCAATATGGTTTTATGCCAGGTAGGTCTACTACGGAGGCGATTCATCTACTTCGACGGCTTATGGAGAAATATAGAGAAAAGAATAAAGATCTTCACATGACGTTCATTGACATTGATAAGGCTTATGATAGCATATCCCGAGATACGATCTGGAAGACCTTGGAAAAGAGACGGACCCCAACTGCTTATATTCGGGCGATTCATGATATGTACTGTAAATCTACTACATACGTCAGGACTACATTTGGCTACACCGAGGCTTTCCCGGTGGAAATCAGACTCCACCAGGGGTCGGCTCTTAGCCCTTATATCTTCGCCTTGATTATGGATGACATCTATTGTACGACACCAGACGGTGTTCCATGGTGTATGCTTTTTGCTGACGACATTGTCCTAGTTGCTGAAACAAAAAATGAGCTGAATAGTAGACCGGCTACCTAGAAGACTGCTTTGGAAGAAAAAAGTTTAAGGATCAATATTGAAAAGACAAAGTATTTATGTTCAAATTTCAGTGGGAACCAAAACGATGAAGATGTAGAAGTATGCATCGATTGACACGTTCTCCCCTCAAAGGAATGTTTCAAGTACCTAGGGTATATGATACATAAAGATGGGGTGTAGATGATGACGTTACACACTGTATAAAGGCGGGATGGCTAAAGTGGAGGGCTGCTACTGGAGTTTTGTGTGACAAGAAGGTGCCTCTAAAACTTAAGGGAAAATTTTATAGAATGACAATAAGACCAGCGTTGATGTATGGATCAAAATGTTGGGCAATCAAGAAGGATCACGTAAGGAGGATGGACGCCGCAGAAATAAGAATGCTTCGTTAGACATGTGGTAAGACTCTGTGGGACATGACACCAAACTATGCAATTAGGATGTCCTTGGGGGTGGTGCATGTATCCGAAAAATTGAGGGAGGGAAGACTACGGTGGTTTGGGCATGTCCTTAGGCGACAACCATCAGATGCGGTCAGGAGGGTAGAGTCGATTACAATCGAAGGTTCCAGAAGGAGAGGACGACCAAGGAGGAAGTAGGTAGACTGCTTGAGATCTGATTTGAAGGATTTAGCACTTACCGAGGACATGACCTCTGACAGGAAAGTATGGAGACTTAAGACCAGGGTAGCCGAGTAGTGTGGGTCACAACCATGGGGTGTAGCATCTCTGTCTTCTTTTTAATGCCTCTGTAGTAATTTCCATGACTTCTACTTCTATACGTTTCTGTCATTGGAAGCTATGAAGGCCCAGAACTAGAGTAGCGGAGTAGTGTTGTCTTAGTTTAGGTGGTAACCTATTTGACTTTATTCCTTCTAGTAGCTTGCTATCGCTGACTACTGTGTATTCCTTCCCTTCATGTTTCCTCTTTTTAAATTTAGTCGAGACTTACATTTATGTCTATATACAGAGATTATTACGCAAGGATTACTTCCCATTACAGACGCGCATATGAAGACTGCATATGAAGACTGTTCAACTATTTATTTATTTATTTATTTATTTATACATGCATTGTATTTAATCTTTATTTTTAATTTCCTTGACTGCCGGAGGTCTTCCACGGAAGCTGCTCTCAACCTAGCGTTGGGGGCAGCCTACTACACTACCTCCCCCTTACCCCATTACATATGGGAATAGGGTTTTTGTTGTTGTTGTTGTTGTTGTTGATACCTCTAAAAATAATTTAAAGTAAATTTTAGTACTTAAATTATCAGTTTTGATCCGTTTCATGATCTAAACTTCTATTTTTTTTTTTAAAAAAATCATGCTTGAAGTTTAGTTTTGTTTTCATTTTGGTACCTGTTCAAAATTTAACGTTAAGTCGGGTTTTGATTCGAGTTCGGTGGAGGGTGAAAAAACTTCGACTTGAGGATAATAATGTAATTTTCTTAAAATTTATTATATTTTTAATTAAATCCTTGATTTATACCGGGTCAGGCCAGAGTCGAGTAAATGATATATCTGCTTCGGGTGGAGAGTGCATATTTTTGGGTTAGATCGGATTGACCAAAAATCTGACCCAATGCCATTCCTAATTCTAACTCTACGAGTTTTATATTATATTTTGAAATTTAGATTGGGGTATTTTTGCTAAAGATAAGATCAAGTTAAATTTAGATTTAGATTTAAGTTAAGATGAAAAATCTTTCATATGATCTATGCCCATCTATAATTTATACTTTATACTTTTTTAAATTATTATTTTTATCTTATCTTGTTCTAAAATAATCGACGTTCAATAATAATAATGTGTTATATATATTTATTAATGATCGAAATGATAATTTAAAGGATAAATAATAATAACAATTTAAGGGAGCCAAAAAAATAAGTAGTCTACATTTTAAAGGCTAAACTAAGGATTAAGCCTTTCGTTTATGATAATGACATCCTTCTCTATTCTAACAAAGACGCACTATCCTTAATGATGCATTCTTAGTGTATACCTAGAATTGACTCCTTAAAACCAAGAATTAAAATTAGAATTAGAATTAGAATTAGCAGAACGTTGTCGTTTTAATCCATTGAATCCCATCAACTTTTATCCAGAAAATAAATCTCACAAATTAAAAAGAAGAGAGTAAATACAAATACCAACGGATAAACCTAGGCAAGGACAGGCTAGGGCGATCGCTCTCCTCGCCTAAAAATTTCAAACTATAATATTTATATATATATATTTATTTATTAAAAATATCTTTTAGTCTCGTAAAATTTTATAACTTTAAATTTATTTCGATTAATATAAAATCTTGTTTTCATCTCTTCGAATATCTTAATACCAGGTGAGATGCAGAGTTAATGTGAAAAATGTAATTTTTCCTATTAATGGCATGGCTAGGTAGTTTAGTAGGTGCATCGACCATGGCCGTTTTAAAGGGTGATGGTGGGCGGTGAAAAAGTAGGTTTGGTTGGTGGTAGAAGGGCATAATTGGTAGTTGGTTTAATACCAAAATATAGGCCCAAATTATACAATTTTTTCAAATACGTGCTTAAAATAACTTATCTCAGTGATAAGTAAATCATCTTATCTCAATTTCCCCGATATTAAATTATGCATTTGATATTTAAATCATCAATTTTAATTTATTTTAATATTTTAATATTTAATTTTTTCAAAATAATATATAATATTTAATTTTTATTTTATTTTAATACCTAATTTAACATCTAAATTATCAGTTTTTATTCGTTTTAACACTTAAACTTTTAATATTTTTAAAATTTAATGTTGAACTTTTAACGGAAACTAAATGAAACAAAAATTAAATATTAGATGTGTTTTATAAAAAATTAAAAATTTAAATACTAAAATAAGTAAAAATTAACTGTTTAAATACTAATCATATAGTTATTGAAAAGATAGTGAAATAAAAGAAAGGGTAAAGTATAGTAATGGTCACTGAACATTTTTGAAGTTTGCATTTAGGTTCCCCAACTTTTAAAACTTGCAATACAGTCCCCCAACATTTATTCCGTTTGCAATATGGTCCCTCAACTTAAACCACTGTTAGAAAATTAGGGTAACGATCATTGAACTTTTTGGGCACTTACTTTTAAAACTTGTAAAATAGTCCTCAATTTCATTCTAAACCCCAATTTCCAAAGTAATTCAATTTCATTCTAAACCCTAAATTCCAAAATAATTCAATTAAATTTTAAACCCCAAATTCTAAAATACTTCAATTTAAGGTTTAGAATGTAATTGAATTATTTTGGAATTTAGGGTTTAGAATGAAATTAAGGTGTTTTGAAATTTTGAACATGAATTTACTATTTGACAATATTTATTTCAATATAAATTTGAGGTTTGTTTAACTATTTATATCAATTTTGAATAACAATATGCATTGATTAAACATCCCGAATAGCAAAATGGAAGCACTCTATTCGGTATTTCAACTTCCCATAAACTCTGCTCATTTCTTTAACTTTTGACTATATGAAATTCGGAACACTCATTTGGAGCATTATGATTTAAGTACCACTATGTTCTTGCATGCTATTTTTTTTATCAGATTTGAGTACCTAACCCTTCAGTGCTTTACAGTGCGATCATTTATGATTCACCTGAATTTGCTCATACAGTGATCATTTATGATTTAGTAGAATCAATGGTTTAGAAGGAAATTGAATTACTTTGGAAATTGGGGTTTATAATGAAATTAAGGATTGTTTTACAAGTTTTAAAAGTTGGGAGACCTAAATTCAAGTGTCTAAAAAGTTTAATGACCGATTATATAATTTACCCTAATTTTCTAACATTGGTTTAAGTTGGGGGACCATATTGCAAACAGAATAAATGTTAGGGGATTGTATTGCAAGTTTTAAAAGTTGAGGGACCTAAATGAAAGCTTCAGAAATATTCAGTGACCATTACTATACTTTACCCTAAAAGAAATGAGTTGTCTTCCATGTGACTAAAAAAGAACCCACGTTAGTAAAAAATAGATCACACACCTAAAGAAAAACAAAATAGTTAAAAATTAAATGATTAAATTGAAAACTTTAAAATTTAACGATTAAAATTTAAATTCATAAAATTTATATAATTTTTTACAAAATTAAAATATAAAAAAGTTTAATGAAAGGGTAAAATTTTATTTTAACCCCTGAACTTCATATAAAAGTTTAATTATATATATATATATATTTATAAATCTAAAATAGTTTAAGGATAAATTTGTAATTTAACTTTCGTAGAATTTTTACTATTTAATGACAAAATAAGGATATTTTTTAAAGAAATTTTTTTAAAGGGCATTTTAGTTCTAAAGGCCGGTAATCCAACAATACCTAAAAAAAGGAAGATAATGACATTTTCGATAATATACCCTAAAAATCTACTATTAATAATGTAAGATTACCGAGAATGACATTCCTTACCAACCAAACAAAAAAATATAGATTTCATTCTTACGAGAATCTCACGTTACTATAACCAAACACAACCTTTTAATTTTGAGTTGTACACATAAAAGCAACTTTATGTAGCCTTGTTGTCGTGTCAGTGCTCTTCAACGAGCGAACAGTGGGAAGAAAGAGAAATAAAAAAGGTAAATTATGCAGATAGTATCTTATGTTTTGATTGACTTTAATCATTAATTTAAAAGTTAAGTGAAAATAACCTTTAACATTATCAATCGGTTCGATTTTTGTCTCTCAGCCATTAATTTTCGTTAATACCTTTTATTTAAGTCCCTTTTGTTTCAGTATCTAATATGACTAAAAATTAAAATTAAACGAATCGATAATGTTATGAATAAGTACTCCTTATTGAATTGGTGACCAAAGTCAGTCATATAAAAATCACGGGGGAATATCTGAAAAGTTTACCCATAAAAAAGGGTCAATTTCATTGGTTTTCTACATGTATTCTGCTACTGTTGTTGCTTGGCATCAAGATGTTTTTAATGGTGATTTGTCCATGCTTAACTGGATCATACTAGCCAAAAAGAGATCACTTTGTACGAATGTGAACGGTTCAAAAGAGATACTTTCAAATATTACCAGAAAAAGCTTCCTCCCCTTCATCTGTGACCTTCCATGGATGCTCAAAGGCTTCACCTTTTAGCTCTATCTTTCCTTTCACTCCTTCACTTAGCTAAACCTTTCGTCCCTTCAAATGATTTTCTCATCAACTGTGGATCGAATGCCAACGCTTCCCTTTATAATCGTGTCTTCGTATCTGATTCAGTGAAACCCAGTTCGGTTTCCCTCTCGGCTGAGCGATCCGTTTCACTCACTGACGGAAACCCATCTCCGAGTTCGCCCATTTTATACCGCACGGCCCGGGTTTTCACCTCCGAGTCGAGCTACGAGTTCGACGTCGAGCGGAACGGGAATGGGACTCACTTGGTACGCCTCCATTTCTCTCCGTTTATAGCTCGGAATTTCAACTTGGCTTCTGCGAAATTCGATGTTTTGGCTAATGGTTTCTCGTTACTGCGTGGTTTTAGTGCTTACAATACTGTGCTAAAAGAGTTTTTGCTGAGAATCGATGGTGGAGTTCTTGAAATCATGTTTAGTCCTCTGGGTGATTCTGGGTTTGCATTTGTTAGTGCAATTGAGGTGTTTTCTGCTCCTAAAGACTTTATAATCGATGATGGAGCTAGGTTAGTTAACAGTAATGGGATTGAGAGTTACAAGAACTTAACATCTCAGGTTTTAGAGACTGTTCATAGGGTTAATGTTGGTGGATTGAAATTGACTCCTTTTAATGATAGTTTATGGAGAACTTGGATCCCTGACGACGGCTTCCTCGTGTTCGAATCCGCCGCGAAAAAGGCGGTCACCACTCATGTGCCGAATTATCAGAATGGGGGCGCCACCCGGGAAATCGCCCCGGACAATGTTTATATGACCGCACGAGAGATGAACCGAGATAATACGACGATGAACGGATTATTCAATATCACTTGGTACTTTCGTGTAGGTTCAGTTGGTGTTCCACACTTGGTTAGGTTGCATTTTTGTGATATTGTTAGCCCTGTCCTTAATCAGCTCTACTTCAATGTGTATATCAATGATTACTCTGCTTATAGGGATCTTGATCTGTCGATGCTTACGTTTCATGTGCTTTCATCTCCGGTCTACTTAGATTTCGTCGTTGATTCAGATGATTCGGGGGTTATTCGCCTGAGTGTTGGACCTTCGGATTTGAGCACTCCTTCGAAGATTAATGCGATTCTAAATGGGGCTGAGATCATGAGGTTGGTGAATCCTATGGATTTACAAGCCAAGTCTAAGAAGAAAAACATTTGGATTTTGGTGAGTTTTATTGTTGGTGGCTTTGTTATCTGTTGTTTGGCTGTGGCTGCAGTTCTGCTAATGCTCAAGTTCAAGAAGAAGAAATCGAAACCGCCGAGACGTGTAGAAAGCACTGGTTGGACACCTCTACGTGTTTACGGGGGCAGTTCGTATAGTAGAATGTCTGAAGGGACTGCTACTACGTCTCCAGGCCCTAATGGTAGCTTGAAAATCCCGTTTGTCGACATACAGGCCGCGACTAACAATTTCGACAAGAGTTTGATTATCGGAATGGGTGGATTTGGTATGGTTTACAAAGGGGTACTTAAGGACAATACCAAGGTGGCCGTGAAGCGAGGTGTCCCGGGATCAAGGCAGGGTCTCCCTGAGTTCCAGACCGAGATAACTGTTTTCTCAAAGATTCGTCACCGGCATCTTGTTTCGCTGGTTGGGTATTGCGAAGAACAGTCGGAAATGATACTGGTCTATGAGTACATGGAAAATGGACCATTGAAGAACCATTTATACGGTTTAAAACATCCTCCTTTGTCCTGGAAGCAAAGGCTCGAAATATGCATCGGCTCGGCTAGAGGTCTTCACTACCTTCACACTGGTTCAGCACAAGGTATCATTCATCGCGACATCAAATCTACCAACATATTGCTCGACGAAAATTTCGTGGCCAAGGTTGCCGACTTTGGCCTCTCGCGATCCGGTCCATGTCTCAATGAAACTCATGTAAGCACTGGGGTAAAAGGTAGCTTCGGGTATCTCGATCCCGAGTATTTCCGGAGACAGCAGCTGACTGATAAATCAGATGTTTATTCATTCGGGGTCGTTCTTTTCGAGGTACTCTGCGCTAGGGCTGCCGTTGATCCATTGCTCGCTAGGGAGCAGGTGAACTTAGCAGAATGGGCAATGCAGTGGCAGAAAAAAGGCATGCTCGGCAAAATCATAGATCCCAACCTTGTGGGACAAATAAAGGCTAGCTGTTTGAGGAAATACGGAGAAACAGCCGAGAAATGCTTGGCCGACTACGGCGTCGATAGACCGACCATGGGCGATGTCTTGTGGAATTTGGAGCATGTACTCCGGCTTCAAGAATCGGGGCCGGAAGAACCATACGAAGACGGCAACATGAACGGAATGGATTATCCGACAACGAGTGTTACCACATCGGGGCCATCCGGCAATGCTGGAGCAGAGAAAGATGATCCTATTGGTTCAGACATGACAACAGGCCAAATATTTTCCCAATTGATGACAAATGAAGGCAGATAGTCGACGTTCTCCCCTTCAATATTTTCTTTCATTATTAAAATAGTTTTTTTTTCTTTTCAGTCCCTTCGGGTTTTTATTTTAATGATATAGTCCACAAAATTGCACCTTAGCTCTCTTTTTCATATCATTCGCATATGGTAATCGAAAGTAATTGGTTAAAAACAGTTTATTTGCTTTTCAGTCCCTTCAGGTTTTTTATGTTAATGATATAGTGATTTCATTATTAACCTAAACCCTGATTATGCCGATGTTTTATTCAGGAAATGGAGGTCTTGAAACGTTGAATTTGAGACTAAATTCCAAGCCCAAATTCAGGACCAAAACAAAAATTCAGGATGGTGTAGGGACTAAAACCAAAATTAGACCAAGAAGAAAAAAGTTTCCAAATCCAAGCACATATAATTTCAATTCCACGCACCGCAGATTTCGTTGCATTTCTAAACCCACGTCGAATCTCCCTATCGCATTTGGGGCCCGAAGTAATCGTTGGATATAAGTAGTTTTTAAATTAAGGGTAAAGTCTACAAATGCCCCTGATTATAGGATACTGCTTTTATTAAGTCCATTGACTATTAAAAGTTATGAAACGATAATCTAATTATAGATTGTTGCTTTGTTGAGTCCTTCGGCTATTAAAAGTTACAAAATTATCATCTGACTATTAATTATATTCCAAACTCATCATTTTTCGTTTAAAAAATTGATAGTGTTCTGAGCCGAACGTTAACCTGTTGACTGTCATATGATTAAATTTGATCCTAAAATCTCAAACGACTATCATATGTCAATCATCATGTTAACATTTAACTTAAACAACCGCTAATTTTTAACGGAATGAGACGAGTTTGGAATATAATGGAATAGTCAGGTGACCATTTTATAACTTTTAATAGTCGAGAGACTTAACAAAACAACATTCTATAGTCAGAGGATCATTATATAACTTTTAATAGTCGATGAACTTAACAAATTAGTAACATATTGTCGGGGACCAGATATTAATTACATTTATAAATTTATTTGAAAGTTTAAATTCATATTTTATTTATAATTTTTTAGTATTATTACTCGTATCCTAATTAATTGTTATTATTTATCACGTATCTAAAATTATTCTAAAATCAACAAAACCCTCTCTATCATCGACAGTGGCATTGGCATGACTAAAGCAGGTAATGCTGATTTATATTCGATCTTTCTCGCTTAGATTTGAGATTCAAATTGCTTGACATGGCTTTTTAATAATGATTTGTTGATTGTACATGTACAGATTTGGTGAACAACTTGGGTACAATTGCAAGGTCCGGGGAGGCTCTGGAAGCTGGAGCTGATGTGAGCATGATTGGTGGAGGCTCTGGAAGGTGGAGCTGATGTGAGCATGATTGGACAATTCGGTGTCGGTTTCTACTCTGCTTATCTCGTTGCTGAGAAAGTCATTGTGACCACAAAGCACAATGACGACGAACAGTACGTTGGGAGTCCCAAGCTGGTGGTTCCTTCACCGTCACCCAGGATGTCAATGGAGAGCAGCTTGGTAGAGGAACCAAGATTACGCTCTTCCTCAAGGAAGATCAGGTATATATTTTGCTCGTTTTCGACAAAAGTTGATAAGAATTTTTCTTCATGGTTTTGGAAAGTCAAATTGTTGTTTGCAAATTGCATTTACAGCTGGAGTACTTGGAGGAGAGGAGGATCAAGGACCTTGTGAAGAAGCACTCCCTGTTCATTAGCTACCGTATTTACCTATGGACCGAGAAAGAGATTAGCGACGACGAAGATGATGAACCCAAGAAAGACGAGCAAGGAAATGTTGAGGATGTTGATGAGGAGGAGAACAAATCAAAGAAGAAAAAGAAGATCAAGGAGGTGTCTCATGAATGGAAACTTATCAACAAGCAGAAACCAATCTGGTTGCGTATGCCGGAGGAGATCACTAAAGAGGAGTATGCCTCTTTCTACAAGAGCTTGACTAATGATTGGGAGGATCATCTTGCCGTCAAGCACTTCTCTGTTGAAGGCCAGCTCGAATTCAAGGCCATTCTCTTTGTGCCGAAGAGGGCTCCATTTGACCTATTCGACACTAGGAAGAAGATGAACATCAAGCTCTATGTTAGGAGGGTGTTCATAATGGACGATTGCGAGGAGCTTATCCCTGAGTACCTTGGATTTGTTAAAGGTGTTGCCGATTCCGATGACTTGCCGCTCAACATCTCTCGTGAGATGCTACAACAGATCAAGATTTTGAAGGTGATTAGGAAATGAAGTGCATTGAGATGTTCAATGAGATTGCCGAGAACAAGGAGGACTACAACAAATTTTATGAATCTTTCTCAAAGAGCCTGAAGTTGGGAATTCATGAAGATCTCCAAAACAGGGCTAAGCTAGCCGACCTTCTCCGATACCACTCGACCAAGAGTGGTGATGAGTTTACAAGCTTGAAGGACTATGTCACCAGAATGAAGGAAGGCCAAAAAGACATTTACTACATCACTGGCGAGAGCAAGAAGGCAGTGGAGAACTCTCCATTCTTGGAGAAACTGAAGAAGAAGGGATATGAAGTTCTTTTCATGGTTGACGCTATTGACGAGTATGATGTTGGACAATTGAAGGAATATGATGGCAAGAAGCTCGTTTCAGCCACGAAGGAAGGTTTGAAGCTCGATGACGAGACTGAGGAAGAGAAAAAGAAAAAGGAGGAGAAAAAGAAGTCCTTCGAGGATCTCTGCAAGACAATTAAGGATATCTTAGGAGACAAAGTGGAGAAGGTGGTTGTCTCTGACAGGATTGTCGACTCGCCTTGCTGTCTGGTCACTGGAGAGTACGGCTGGACTGCAAACATGGAAAGGATTATGAAAGCACAGGCACTGAGGGATAACAGCAAGAGTTCTTACATGTCGAGCACGAAGACTATGGAGATTAATCCCGACAATGGAATAATGGAAGAGCTGAGGAAGAGGGCTGAAGCTGACAAGAACGATAAATCGGTCAAGGATCTAGTGCTGTTGCTATTTGAGACCGCTCTTTTGACGTCTGGGTTCGGCTTGGATGATCCCAACACATTCGCGGCTAGAATCCATAGAATGCTGAAGCTGGGACTGAGCATGGACGAGGATGAAACCGGTGGAGACGATGCCAATATGCCTGCTCTTGAGGAAGATGAAGCCGAGGGAAGCAAGATGGAGGAGGTGGATTAAAATCATACAAAAACATTTAGGTGAATGTACTTTGAGCTTGTGAGGTTTCATTGTTCTGCTGTGTGTTAAACAAGAAAAGGTAATATGAATCATCAAGCTTTAGCTAATAATTGAATTATCCATGATCTTTTACATTACACTTATATTAATGGCTTTCAATTTTCCTGTTCCAAGTTCCATGTGTATTTGATTCATCTTCTTCATCAGAATAAAATATAAGCAAGTCCGCCATGCCTTGTCAAGTCCATGCCAACCATCTCATCCTCAGCTGAAATCCTGAGAAGCCCAAGTTTATTAAGAAAATAAAACAAAGTCCCCACTGTGGCACTTACCCACCCAACAATGACCAAAATCTGGACAATCTGAGCGGCCAAAAGCCTCCATCACCTCCCATAAGCAACCCGTATCGACCCGGTGGCCTACCGGGATAAACCTCCCTCACATATTTGTCAAAAGCAAATAAACCGGTGAAGAGGACTCCCCAAGCACCACATCCATCGCGTAATTGAGTTGCTTCTAATGGATAGTCGAACTTGACTTCCACGGCCAGCTTATTGCAACCGATCAAGACCAAAGCCGCCACAGATCCACAGATAATAGCAGCCCACGGTTCAACAACAGAGCAGCCTGCAGTAATAGCAGCAAAGTCACCTAGTAAACCACTGCAGACATCGGTTACATTCCAATGACGTGTTAAAATCCTTTTCCCTAAAAGAGTGGTCAACGCCCCGTGCATCCGGCTAGAGTGGTAGTCACCGCCGTTCTCCCCACCGCACTCCACTGCCTGTAATGGTTGCCGGAAGTGTAAAAGTTCGAATTCCGTTTAAATGAACCGGGGTTGAAACCGTACCAACCGAACCAAAGTATGAAAGTCCCGAGATTCCGTTAAATGATGGCGACCAATGAAGTCGCCACTAGAAGGCGAACCGAAGGCGAATCTGAAAAGGTAATAAAACAGGCCAACAATGGTGGCATCGAGGACGGTAATAAGCATGATGTTGATGGCGTTTTTTGCACGGACCGAGCCAGCGCAAAGCATGGCGAAGCCGAGTTGCATGAAGAAGTTAAGGTAGGCCGAGAAAAGAAGGTAAGTGTTCTCGACGTCGAAGGAAACATCACTGAACTTGTTGCAAATATAGTCGGCTGCAGCGGCGGAGGCGGTGGCGTTATGGCCTAGGAGCGCCTCTAGGTCCGTTGAACAGGTTCCCATGGCCTAAAATGGTGAAGAAAGGAACAAATGAAATGGGAGAAAACATAATTCATCTTTATGTCAAATATGTGCAGCAGTAATATCCACTAGAGTGCTCAATCACGAACTTGAACAACTGAGCATAGTGGGATTCAATCATGAACAACTGAGCTTTATTTTATTAAGTATTAATTAATATTGAACAAATATATATTTTAAAAAATAAATAAAATATTAGATCCCTTCAAATAAAAAAAATATTTATAACAAATTAAAAGTATTTTAACCTGCTATAATAAATTTTTAATTACGTGTATGTTTTTAACCATATCAGCATTGACGACATAGACGTAAGAAGAGGAAAGAAAACAATATTTTGACCCTTCAACCATCCACCACACACTTCATCGTCAGCTTTAAAATAGGGGTAAATTACAAATTTCAACACTAAATTTACTTTTTATCCTATTTTGCTCACTAAATTTTAAAAGTTTTCAATTTTTCACTGAACTTAATATATTAAGTTTTCTGGTAATTGAACCTTACTCTCACTCCTATTTTGGTCATTCTGTCGTTAAATAGATAACGGTGTTAAAAATGACACCGTTTTAAAAAAACAAAACTTTTACCAAAACGATGTCGTTTTACATCTATATAACAGTCCATTTAACATCATTAACTATTTAATGTCCAAGTGACCAAAAAAATCCGATGCATTAAGTTTAGTGAAAAATTGAAAATATTTAAAGTATAATGAGTAAAATATGATAGATAATAAAGTTCAATAATCAAATTTATAATTTACCCTTAAAATAAAGATCCTATGGATAATAAAATATGGAATATTTAATATTATTAAATGTTTTAATAAATTTGAATGTTAGCCCTGCTAAGTTTTAGTTTCATCAGTAACATAATTATTGTTAATATGTTGTAACATCTATTTGAACATATAATATTCTTTAATTTAAAAGAAAAATATAAGATATGTGAATTAACTGATTGATAAAGGATTATATCATTGGTCATAGGGTGAACTACATTTTAGTACTTAAACTATTAATTTTGGTTCGTTTTATTATTAAAGTTTTAACTTTTTTCAAAATAATATATAACGTTTAGTTTTCATTTCGTTTTAGTATCTCGTCTTTAAAAATTTAACCTATTTAGTACCTAGACTATCAGTTTTGGTTTGTTTTAACGACTAACCTTTCATTGTTTTTCAAAACTTAAGGGTACTAAATGAAATAAAAACTAAAGTTTTAACGGCGGATACTAAAATGAAATAAAAATTAAATTTCAGGTATAATTTTAAAAAAATTAAAAAAAAAAAAAATAATTAAAACTGATAGTTTAGATATTAAATTTGTAATTCACCCTTGATATATAGGTGTGAATAATGGTTTGGAGCCAAGTAAATTGTTTCCCAACTAGGAAAGTTTCTTTACATTTGTTAAACTGACACGACTGGACCAGATCTTCCCTTACACGTGACTGAGAAGCCGAAAGGAGGATGAAATCCCCACTGACCAAGTCAAGAAGAAGGTCGATTGCATTAAACCGATGTCGTTTAAAGGTCCGACCACACTCGTAGAAATTTTTATTTTTTTATATTTTAAATATTTTTTGTATTTATATAAATTATTTAATTTTATACCTTAATATTTTATAATGTCGTACGTTTTAAAAATTTTAATATATTTTGAGTAAATTACATGTTTGATAACTGAATTTTATTTTTTTTATTTCACTCACTATTTTTATTTTTTAATTTATTCACTGAATTTTATAGATTGATTTTTTTGTTCACTCTATCGTTAAATGATTAAACGATGTTAAGACATGACAACTTACATTAAAACGAAGTTGTTTTGAATTCCTAAAGAAAAAAATTTAGACTAAAACGAAGATGTTTTGATTAAACTACGGTCATGTCATAACGCCATTAATTTTTAATAGCGGAATGAAAAAAATAATCTATAAAGTTCAGTGAGTAAATTGAAAGAATTGAAAGTACAATGAGTGGAAAGGAGATCGAGAAAATTCAGCTAACAAATATGTAGTTTACCCTGTATTGTTTTTATGTTCACACCGTTCGTCCGTACCTGCAACTGCGTATCTTCCACGAAGCACAAAGTAAAGCTGTCTAAAAAGGCCAACACCCATCTGTATAACTTGACTTTAAGTTGACTTCGCCTCTATAAATTTCACAAGCTTTGGGTTTTGGATTTCCATCAAACCCTGAGCTTTTACACTACCTTGACCTTCCACTTCCACTTCCACTTCCACTAATTCCCTCTCCTCTTCTCTTTGTTTTGCTACACAGAGTACCCTCAAAGCTCCGAAATGAAGGTAATTTAACATACATAAGTATATATATATATATATATATATGTGTGTGTATGTATGTATTGCTTTGATCGAGACATTAACAGAAACTGTTTTTTCTTGGGACAGAAAGTTGTGCTGAAATTGGATTTTCACGACGAGAAATGCAGACAGAAAGTCATGAAGACAACCTCTGGTACTTCGGGGGTTGAATCGGTTGCCATGGACAAGGACCAGAAACTGACGGTGACAGGGGACATCGATCCCTTTTCGGTCGTGAGGAAACTGAGGAAGCTCTGTCACGCCGAGATCGTCGTCCGGCGAAAGAGCCGGAGAAGAAGAAAGAAGAGCCGAAAGAGGTTATAGTGACGTACCCGTACGTGTATCAACCGCCGATGTCCCAGTACTACTATTCTCCGGTACCCAACTCTTACACTTACGGTGAAACTATCGAAGAATATCCGGCCGGTTGCGTTATCTGCTAAAGTTTTGTTCTTCACCTATCGATATAATTTCATATACATAATAGATGAAGTACTTGATGAAGAAGAAGATGAAAAATGGCCTTGGGTTAATTTTTTTATATAATTATTTTCATTTTTTACAGCATGGTGGGTTTTTCAGTTTGGAATTTTGTTGTGATTTTTTATTTTGAACTTATTTCGTCTACCTATTCTTTGGAAAATAATTTAGTTATTTATCATCTTTAATCTCGTTAAAATTTTACTTTGTTAAAAAAATCTTTTGATTAAGCTCGTTGTTCATCTTGTTACTCGTTAATTCATCGAAAATTTTACCTTATTTTTTTAAACATAAGTAAAAACTACTAATACTATACGGAGTTTAATATAAACATAAATTAATAAATATAACCCAAAAGATTATCAAAATAATGTATAAATTGATTTCGAAATCTAAACTCTAAAGTAATAATCCACAAATATATTAGAATAATAAATATGATTTGATTTTCGAGTACAATAAAATATTAATTGACACTTCAATATTTTATTTATTTATTAGAGAAATAATAGATTAATTATTTATTATCCATTAAATTAGTAATTTTTTGAATGAAATAATTTTTTAATATAACTATTAAAAAAATATAAAAAAAATTAATGAGTTACTCGCGAACTTATTGAGTCGAGTTGAATTTTTCTCAACTCATTAAGATCTTGAATTGGGCTCGAGCCAACACGATTCAAGCTTTTACCTAATTTTGATCAAGTCGAATTCAAACTACTTACGAGCTGCTCAACCTCATTAAACACCCCTACTTACGATTAATATATATAATTAAATTCGATCATTATAATTAGTAATAAAATTATTAATTTAATATATTTTAATTTATATTATAATAACGTTAGGTAAAAGTCACACATTTATAATTCTTTTGATATCCGTCTTTATTTTAAATAATATTAAGTGATCACATTATAATATTTATTTAAATTTTATTCATTTAAAACATTTTTTAATAAAATCCAAAAAAAATATTGAAACGTAATCTTCTTAATATCCCGAAAGCCCATTGAAAAGTGCTAAAACTAAGATTGTTTCTCCTCTTAATTTCATCCTTATCGTCACTCATTCCTTGAGTCAACGGACAGACCGAGGGAGGGACGGGTGAAGGCATCCTTATCGCCACTCATTCATTCCTTGACTCAACGGATAGACCGAGGGAGGGATGGGTGAAGGCATCTTTATCGGGTTTGGATTTTTTTAAAATTAGGTTCGGATCGGGTCGCATTCGGGTTTAGAGTGAAAAATATCTGACCCGACCAAAAAATTATAATTTGACCTTATATTTAGAGATAATTACAATAATATCCTTATATATATTATTTTCTTTCAATCAATTCTCTATTTTTATGGAATAAAAATAATTTTTTAATAAATATATTATTTCTGATCGGGTCGGATTAGGTCAGATTAAGATTTTATATAAAAAAATCAGTCGGGTGGAACATAGATATTTTTTGGTTCCGGTGGAGTATTTATAATTTTTGGGTCAGGTCAGGTGGGCCGCGAATATGACCCAAGCCGACCCATGCCCATCCCTAACGTTTAGTATTAAACATACATAATATTACGTTTTAATTTTATTTTGATCATTTTAATTTTATTTTGATCATTCACTGTTAAGGGAATAACAAAATATTGATGTGAAGTTTATTTTAATAAAATCAATTATGACATGACATTACCTTATGGCGACACGTCAACATCACTGTTAATTTTAATGGTATGTGACCAAAATAAAACCAGAACGTAAAATTAATATAATTTTGAAACAAAGAAATAGTTGAGTTATAACCACGAAACATAAATGATAATTAGAGTACTAAATGTAGTTTACCCAATATTTTATTCAAATTTTAGTGAGAATTAATAAAAAGGGTAAAGTATATAAATGGTCCCTTGACTATATAATACTATCTTGTTAAGTCCCTTGACTATTAAAAGTTATAAATTAGTCATTCGACTATAGAGAGTTGTTCATTTTGAATCCCTTTACTATTGAAAGTTACAAAATGGTCACCCAACTATTTATTATGTTCCAAACTCGTAATTTTTTATTAAAAAATTGATGATTGTCTGAGCTGTGCATTAACTTGTTAAACGAGACATGATACAATTTAATCTCATAATCTCAAACGACTATCATATCTCACGCAACATATTAACATCCAGCTCAGACTGTCGTTACTTTTTTAATAGAAAATGATGAGTTTGGAACATAATGAATAGTTGAGTGATCATTTTGTAACTTTTAATAGTCATGGACTCGATAAAGTAACTCCCTATAATTGAGGGACCATTTTTTTAATAATCAAGAGACTCAATAAAGTAGTATTTTACAGTCAAGGGACCGTTTTTGTACTTTACACATAAAATAATCAAATTTCAAAATTGAATGAATAAATTAAAATGTAAAATTTGATGATTAAATTAAAATGAGAGTACATTGGGTGGTAAAATTTATAATTTAAAAAAACTGATAAAGGTAAAGAAAAAAAACAGTGTTAGTATTTCCTTTGAAAATAAAACGTCGGAGGCAAGATTGAAAAAATTAAATTCCCGCTGAGGGAGCAGTTAAGAGAATGGGAAAGAAGAGAAATGCAAGCACAATGGACGACGTTGATCGGTTGTTCGAATGCTTCAAATGTGGCATCTCTCCTCCTCGTAAGCTCTTCTCAATCATTTTCTTCTTGTTGTTCAGTGAATTACACTGCAAAATTACCGAAATTCGAACTTTATTTGTAAAAAAGAAGGTTTCAATTAGGGTAATGTATTTATGCTTTTGCAATCTTCATCATCGTTGCATATCAGATTGGTCTATTAGGTTCTACTACTGATTCTAGTCCACTTCAATTTCACGCGAATTTATTGTGTTGGACAAATTAAAGAAAAAAAAGGGGATTAATAATGAGTCTTGATTTCCCCCTAGAATCTGCTGTAAGGGAAAGAAAAAGATGTAAAAGCAAGCTGAATCGAGAAAATTCTACACGAAAGATCTTCGTGTCTCCTTGTTCGCCTTCCCTATTAGAACAAAGAAAGGAAACTGCAACCAGTGCACAACTTTCTGAGGAAATGGTATTCGATTTAATTTGCTTTTGTTTTATTCATGTTTATAGCTTATTGGGACACTTTTTTGGTCGAGTACAGCGAGGACTTAAACTCAGCTCACCTGAAAGTCGACTTTAGATACATGGATTCACTTATTTGAACGAAATTTGGCTTTGTTTTGAATTAATAACAGAATCCTGTAATTTAGACACTTTGACTTGTTTGTCACCAGTTCATTGTTTCTTGGCTACGGTACTGCAGAAATTGATCTAACTTTATGTTTCCTTTAGTCTGCTTCTACAACAGTTAAGCCTTGAAAATTTAGCCGTGGGAAACAGTTCTCACCAGTTATATTTTATGGGTCTCCACATGGCATTCCTCCAAAAAGACCATTGAGTTGCTGCGCTTGTTACGTGAAATTCACGTTGATCTTAGTGATCAAGATAATCAAATTTGAGGTAGTTGTCTGACTTCATTTCAGGACTTCTCAGATTCTATTAGATAAACTGTTTGATTCAAAAGCATTCTTCATCTCTTTTCTTACTGTCCTTTTTTGTTGACTTGGCTCTTGTTACTCATTTTCTAGAACAGCAGTATGGGCTACATTTCCAAGACAGGATGAAGCAGTTAAGTTTGCTAAAGGACATGCAAATGCACATGTTTTTAGTTATCAAGATCACTATAGTGGGCAGAGAAGATATCTTGCTTCTACATATGAGTAGTTCTGGAAGAGGTCTTCACTATTGTTTCTTGCTTGTTCAGATTTGATTAGTTCATGAGAAATTATCCTTTTAAACTCGTTGCTTTCTGCAATCCTATCATTCCAGGTAGAAACTTATGGAATCAAACCTTCGCCATCACTATGAAGTGATTTTTTTTATCATTACATTTTATTGAATTTTCACAAAACAATCATTAAATTTTATCAAATTGTTATAGTTATTGGATTTATCAAATTTTTATGTTTATTATAACATTGTAATGATCATTGTATAATAATTTGATAAATTTAATGGTTACTTTATAATTTTTGAAAAATTAATAATCAAAATGAAGCTCTGATAATAGTTTAGTAACTTGTGGCATTTTATTTTATTTCACAAGCAAATAACTAAGATAAACAAAAAATAACGAGTTTGAACCTAATGAATAATCATATGATCATTTGTAACTTTTAATAGTAGAGAGATTCAACAAAGCATCACTCCATAATCGAATGCTTATTTTTTAATTTTTAATAATCGATTAACTTAATAAAACAATACCTATAATAAAGTGATAATATGTGTACTTAACTGGGATATAATTTATCATTTGAAATAAAAATAAATCCTCCCAATAGACCATTGAAGTCTCTCTACACTCTCACAGTACGTTCGAATCAGACACCGTTAAAAATGCAAAGATTCCAACTAAACAAAGCATCGCATTTAGCAGGAAAAAAAGAAGAGTATCCAACAAAATTTTTAACGGTCCAAGATCTCCCAATAAAAGAAGGTTACACTAAAGGCAAACAATGGAGGTACAGTTCCATTCTTCTTTCTGTAGGAGGACCCACCAAATCACTGTCGGAACATGCCACGTGAGGTTTTATCGTACGATCATGATTGGCCTAGGTGAACCAGCCACGAATTAGGATGATTTGCAGAGTGCCGGACAACTGCTTTTGCACTGAATTCCCATTTTTCGTATCGAAAGGAGAGCTCCGGAATTCTTAGCTTTTGCACGCGCCGTCACGAGAGTGGTAGATTTTGCAGCTCGGCCTCCGAGTTTGAGAACTGCACCGTAGAACTGGCGTACATCTCGTGTTCGGTTGCTGCGGGTATTCGATTCTGTTCTCAAATCTCAAATTTTCCAGTGTTTTTAGGTAAATTATTTATTTGACATTTCATACATTTTCGTAAATTAAGTGATTGTTTTTTAAAATAATATTTTGCGTTCTACTTTTATTCCTATTTTAATATTTCATCATAATATTTTTATTTTTAATATCAATTTTTTTCTTTCTTAATAACAACATAATTATTATTTTTAATTTATATTATGGGTTAACTTCTTAAATGATCTTCGTGATCAACTTTTTCTAAATATTTCAAATTCAACTGACTGTCTCTATGATGTATGTGCGTTATTAACGTTTAAAAAATATTTTTAACATATATTATTTTATAATTATTTTTAACTATTAAGAATATATGAATTTAGGCCGTGGAATGAATTGCACACATGCCCTATACCACTAGGCAATAGGCTGCTCTATTGTAGGCTGCCACCATTGTTTGGGTTGCTGAAATGGATCGAATCTAAATGCAAAATAACAAGGGGGAAAGAACCTACCATTATGCGTCTAAATTCCCTTAATTTGTGTCATTAAATACATAATTTCAACCAACAATCAGTTGGTCTAGTGGGATGATGCACTAGGTCCTTTAAGCAAGGTCAAGGGTTCGAATTCTAACATTTGTGAATGGAGCAAATTGGGTTAGGAGGGTCACCCTCGCCTTTGCAGTACTTAATTTGGATTAGTCGGTCAATAGATCAAATACCAGTGATTATTTCAAAAAAAATACATAATTTCAAAATTTACCAAATTGTTTTAACCTATGGAAAATCAAATTATAAATTGTTTTATTACATTAACATGAGTTTCCCTTTATGTGATGATTTAAAAAAATAGCAAAAAACAATTTGAGGATTAAGCTAATTGTAGTGTGGTGGGAGGTGTCATGCAAAAAATAACTGGTTGTAATTGTTTTAGGTCCCTCTTAATTTTAACTTTAAATAAACTACTCCATTCAATATTTGATTTTTACTCACCAACAACTGATTGGTCTAGTGGGATGAGGTGCTAGATTATTTAAGCTATGTCAGGGGTTCAAATCCTTACGATTGTGAGTGTAGGGATGGCAACGGGATGGATTAGGGTCGGATTTTTGGTCAACTCGACTCGACCCGAAAATAGGTATCCTCCACCCGACCAAAATTTTTTATATCCAACATTCGACCCGACCCGAAAAATATATAGCCTTCACGCAACTCTGACCCGACCTATTTTTTTAGAGTATGAATCCGACCGACCCGATATAAATTAAGGATTTAATTAAAAATAATAATTTTTAAAAGAAAATTACATTATTATCATCAGATCAGAGTTTTTTCATCCTCTACCCAATCTGACCCCACCCCTTAAAATATACGACCCAACTCAAACCCGATTTTTTTTAAAAAAAACTGATCCAATCGGGTCAGGTCGGAACCCATCGGATTCGGGTTAAATTGTCATCCCTATGTGAATGAAGTAAAATGAATTGAGAGGGTCGCCCTTGTCTCTATAATATTCGATCTGGATTAATCGATCATTAGATCGGATACCGGTAGTTATAAAAAAATATTTGATTTTTACTCCATTTGTGGATTATCACCTTCCAAAATAGAATATAAAGTAGTTGCAAAACGTGCAAATTGACAAACTTCCTGAGCGTGCAAACAGAATAAAAATTTGGAAGCATAGTCTTTACAATTTGCCCAATTGCTCCGCCTCCCTCCCTTTGACATTTTCACGAAGTCAAAGAAAAAGCTAAAGTGGAGAAACTAAAACTCATAAAGAAAAAATGAACAATTTTTTTTTGTAGAATTCAGTCCATTTATTCTAATTTGTTAAAATTTAGTCCATTTATTCTAATTTGTTAAAATTTAGTCCATTTATTCTAATTTGTTAAAATTTAGTCCTTGTATACTGAAAAATATAAAGTCAACCTAAATAGGTAACAATTAATAGTAATGCAACAATTTACAAGTAAAGAATCAAGGATAAACTACACATTTAGTACCTAAACTTTAAAAAAAATCAAAATCATACCTAAAGTTTAGTTTTTGTTTCATTTTAGTACTCCATCGTCATAAACTTAATGCGTTTAGTACTTAAACTATCAATTTTGGTCCATTCTAGTAACTAAACTTTCAATTTTTTTTAAAAATTTAACGTTAAATTTTGAACAGTGGTACTAAAATGAATTAAAAATATACTATAGGTATAGTTTTGAAAAAATGAAAGTTTATATACTAAAACGGACCAAAACTGATTGTTTAGGTACTAAACACGTAATTTATCCAAGAATCAATGAAAATCGATGGTTCAACAATTTATATCCAATAAATTAGCAATGACCATCCATCAAAGTTTTTATTTTATTAAACTAAGATGATTCCAAAGTAGTATATGTTCTAAACACTCTCTCAACCATTTGACAATAAACGCTCATTCACCCTACTGCAGTCGTTGATGCTCGAATATGTGACCTCTAGGAACATCGACAATTCCTTTAACCGTTGAGGTAAGTTGGTTCGTACATCGATCAAAGATTTGAATTATGATAAAATGAAAGAGAGAATTAAACTTCCCACTTTATATAAAGTATAAGGATGAAATTCAGAATTAGTCCAAATTTGTTCATTCCTTTTCATGAATGGAATACACATTTGACATTTCTATTTAATTTTTTTTCTGTATAAATAATTAACAATTACCAAGTCAGTGCACCGTCGTTTCCTATATTTGTTTAAAAAAAAAAACCAAAAGTCAAAGCTGTCCTTTCCGCCTGCGTTCCCTTTTCTTCCAATTTTGTGTATAAGAAAAACGCAGCTGAGAGTTCGGAGTTGGAAATTTCATCAAAAAAGATGGCCGAGGATTGGGATCTTTACGCCGTCTTAAGGAGTTGTAAGACGGCAGCTGCCGATACCAGTAGATACGCCGCCGTGGAAAGAAGCGGCAGCGACAACAAGAACGATCGGAATTGCGGTAGTTTCAGGGAAGATCCTTTGGCTTGCTTAGCGTCGTTGACGTTCGAGGAAGAAGACGACCCGTTTACATTTAAAATCGGTTCCCTGCATGATTCTTACAAGCCCTTTTTGACGAAAGTCGACCCCACCACTAATCAAGGCATGGATCCATGTTCTTCGAGTTCTGTCCACGGAGGATCTAGTGGCCAACTTCATCATCATCACCACCACCACCACCACCATAGGCTGCAACAACACCAGCAAGAACCGCAGACAACCACAACCGTCGGGGTAGGCTCCCCCTTGACTCCAACCTCCGCTCCTATGTTCTCTTTCGGCGGCTTCGGGAATCAGCAGCAACCACCGTCGCAGCAGCTTCAACAACGAGTTCAATCACAGGCTCAGACTCCAAGATCAAGAAAGAGGTAAACGACACCGTTTTTTTGGAAAGATTCATTCTGTTTTGCAGTAATTTCTCAGCTGAAAAATTGAAAAGCCTCCATTTTTTGCAGGAAGAATCAGATGAAGAGAACCGTGTGCCATGTAACCGGAGATAATTTGTCATCGGATCCTTGGGCATGGCGTAAATACGGGCAGAAACCGATAAAAGGCTCTACGTATCCAAGGTAAAGTGATTTCGATGAAGGTTTCTATTAGATTCTGTTTCAGTGATAAATTCTTCTAATTAAAGATGAATTTTGGTTCTTTCAGGAACTACTACAGATGCAGTAGCTCGAAAGGGTGTTCGGCGAGGAAACAATTGGAGCGTAGCAATACGGATCCCAACGTCTTCATCGTTACCTACAACGGCGAACACACGCACCCCAAGCCTACTCACCGTAACTCTCTAGCCGGAAGCACTCGGAACAAGGTTTCAACCATTCAAAATACCGCTGCCACCACCATCACCGCCAAAGATTCCGCCGCGGAAACCATGCATGCTGCTTGCTCCTCTCCTCGCTCCGCCACGAGCCTCTCTCCCACGACCCCACTTTCGGCGCCCGAAGACGCTGCTGCCTCCGTGCACAACCCCGGTGAGGATGAAAGCGTTGGCATGGCTCTTGGAAGTGAAAGCGATTATTATGACGACGATCTTTTGATCCCCAACGTGCATGTAGATGAAGATCTCTTTGAGGGTTTGGAAGAACTCGTTGGAAGTGCTGGTAGTGGAATAGGATGAACCCCTACCTTTGGTGATAACTTCTCGTCTTGGAGTAGGGGTAACTCCACTGCCACCGGCGCCGCCTCCAGCGGTGGCTGCTAGACTTTTTATTTTTATTATCATCCTTTTTTTTGGTATACTACTACATTTTTGCATTGAGAGATTAAGAATGCCTAGAGTTTATGTGATTTGATTTTCATTTTATAATTTCTCTAGCAAGATAAATAAGGAAAATAAAACATATTTTGTAACTATAATCATAAAGTTCATTTTATGTGTTCAATAATCACTATAAAATAGAAATATATTACCTACAACAGATATTTAACTTGAGTTGGCTTTAATCATTTTACTTCTCTTTTGCAATCCATTCATTCGGATTGATATAGTAAAGGTATGCGAATAGTCTCTTTTGTTTAACGTCTGACCGATTTTGATTACTAATTTAAAAATTAAGGTTAAATGGTTTCTAATATTATCGGTCCATTTGATTTAAGTCTCTCCGCCGTTAATTCATATTAATCCCTTTTTGTTAAGTCCCTAATATGATTGAGGGACTATAATCGAACGGGAGTTAAAAGCTGAGAGACTAAAATCGAACGGATCAATAATATTAGGGACTAAAAATCAAACGGATCAACAACATTAGGGACCATTTCCCCTTAATTTTTAAATTAGTGACTAAAGTCGATCAAACCAAAAATATAGGGGACTATTCAAATAGTTTACCCTTTTATGTATATCTCCTTTTATGTATATCGTTTTTTTTTTTGCATATAATCATATGATGATTCTAATGTCTGTCAATGGTTTTCATAACCTTTTTTTATATATATAAAAACTTACATTGTGATAGTAATTTTTATAATTTATTTTCATTTTCGTTAAATAAATTGACATGATATCTAAAAAAACTTTAAAATACTATTTTTTTTAATTTATAATCATCTTTCGGATCACATACGTCATTATTATCCGACATTATTTCGATCACTGTCTTCATCCACAACCGTCAATAGAAATAGACACTAGACAACAACAACAAATAAAACAATAAATAAATAAGAAGACAAAAAATTACCAAATTCAACCTTGATGAATTTTTTATGAACCCCAACAATAGGAAAGCTTCGTGTAGCCAGAAGTTTAACATAGTTTGGTTTTAAGATGATCTAATGGTTGGCAATGACGGGTCAAAGATTTTTACATTTTAGTTTCGATAGAGATTGATGAGATTATAATATTTTCCGACTAGTTTGAACCAAATTAAAATAGAACAAGAAGAATAGTTTGATTATCTTTTTAACCGGAGAAACCATATATTCATGGAAGAAATACCGTTGAAAGAACGAGAAACGAATATTAATTTAGAAGAAGAAACTTAGGATTTTTAACATACGATGACAATTTTTTTAATAACAACGAAAGACATCAACCGTGATAAAAATGAATTAAAAGTTTAGTGGTTGTAATATAAGTTTTAAAAGTTTAATAACTAAAGTGAAAGTGCCCTAACAGTTCAGTATATGGATTTTTATATGTTAATATTATCAATAAATCTTATAAACAAATGTAAAATCTTAAATATTCTTTAAAAAATCATTTACTCATAATGTGATTAATTAATTCATTATCAACTAACATAATAATAATAATAATAATAATAATAATAATAATAATAATAATAAACTGCTACAACAATAATTGCAACAAATAAATTGGCACCCGGTTGCCGAGAAATCACGTGCGACAGCCTTAATATACGGCTAAAAAAAGACATTACCAGTTTTATTATTATTTTTTAACAAAACCGGTAAAAAATTACCGGAAACATTATTATTTCTACTGGTTTTGTTATTATTGGGCGTTTTACCGGTTTTGGTAACATATCTGGTAAAACGCTACATAAAACATTATTTTTTTACCGGGTTTTTTACCGCGTTTACCAATATCGGTAATTAATAATAATAACAAAACCGATAGAAATAATAATGTTTCCGAAATTTTTTTACTGATTTTGTTTAAAAAATAATAACAAAACCGGTAGCGCTTTTTTTAGCCGTATATTAAGGTAATCGCGCCGTAGAACTTCCCCCGGTAGCCTCATAGACTAATTATATAATTAACAAAAAATATATATAATTAAACAATTATAAAAATATATATATTAATGTGAGGTAAGTATAAAACAATATATGTTCAAAGATAATTCTCAATCATTTGATATTGAACGTTCACAGCTTAGCATTCCTAGGGCTCGAACTAGGGATGGATCGGGGGCATATTGGGGCAATCGCCCCCAAAATTTTAAAATTACTATATATTTTATATTTTTTCTATTAAAAATCTGATTTTGCTCCTTTTGAAATTCAAGTTTACAATAATTTTTAAAGTTTAAGTTCGCCCCTTAATATAGAATCCCGCGTTCGTCCTCGGCTCAAATCCTAAATATCAAGAAATAAAAAAATTTCTTTATCACTGAAATTATTTGATTCGGGTAAGATAAACTAATTATTATATAATTAACACTGAAATCAATTATTATAAAAGATAAACCAACAAACTGACAAGAATATGTCCAGTAAGGTTGAAACTTGAACATGATAAGAGCTGGAATTGGGAGTTGAGACCGTGTCCGGTTCGGTCGGGCCGTCGGGGTGGGAAAAGGATCGGCCTTTATCACAGGACAAAAGCCGAGATTCTTTCCCGACAGTTCACACGGCTGGAATTTGGCTGTAAGTGGGTTCCCAGGTCAAATATTTTCTTAGTATATAGTGTTAAAGAGTTAGTCAAACTTATTTTATTTGGACTAACTCTAGAATTATTTTAGGGTAAATTACGCATTTAATACTTAGACTATCTTAGTATCTAAATTTTCAAATTTTTTAAAATCATATTTAATGTTTAGTTTTCATTTCATTATAGTACCTCCATTAAAAACTTAACGTCTTTATTACCTAAACTATTAGTTTTTATCCGTTTTAGTACTTAAACTTTTAAAATTTTCAAAACTTAATGTTAAATTTTGAACGATGATACTAAAATGAAACAAAACTAAAGTTTTTAAATGAGGGGTACTAAAATAAAAAAAAGTAAACTTTAGGTATATTTTGAAAATTTTAAAAGTTTAAGTACTAAAACGGATCAAAATTGATAGTTTAAGTATTAAACGCATAATTTACCCATTATTTTAATCACGAGAAAGATAAAAAGGAAAAGTGAGATTAACAGAGTATCGAAATTTGTATTTGCAAAATTTTAATCGATAATATACAAATAGATTGGCTGATAATCATAATATATTTAGATATATGACTTTAATATAATAATACTTAAAAGATAAATTATAAATTTCATCCCTCATTCTTTTTCATTATTTTCTTGGTCATTGAACTTAATTTTTTTTAGTTTACTTACTAAACTTTTGATTTGTTACTATTTGTTTTTATTATTTCGTCATTAATTACTTAATGATATTATAACTTGACGTTTTTCTTTTAAAAATTATGAAACCATTCCAAAAATTTCTTTATTTTTGTAAAAAAATTATAGTTGTGAATCTCTTTTGATTTCTCGATGATGATGCATCTTCTTCCAAATATCAACGGCGGGGAGGTGACGGAGGAGAAAGTGATCTATATATCTAAATTCCATGTTGATCGAAAGATGAATATTATAGATTATATTGGTTTGGGTTTCATGAGTTTTATTTTAGGATTGAGTTTTATGAGTTTTAAAGTGATTCAGATAAAATCTAAACTAATAGAGTGATAATGAGACAACTAGGTGAGTTTATCGATATCTTGAATGATCGAATAAGATACCGAAAATTGTAATTGCAGCGTCGTTGTGACACATGCATGAAACTTGAAAATTTTCATATACGGAGGAAGAAGATGAAAAAAGAAGTAAAATAGAAAATGACATGGATGACACATGGATTCCATGTCAATAAAAAGTAGTCTACATCATCATGTCTGATTGACATGTCACCATTCTATTTATGATTTAATACTCGACTAATTAAAATAAGAACAAATAAAAAATTAATGAGTAAAATAAAAGTTTTAGAATATAATGACTAAAATATAAGTATAAAAAATTAAAGATGAAATTTATAATCTACCTGTACTTAAAAAATTAAATGATAAATTATGCGTCTATCCAGGGATGGACTGAAGGTGGGTGGGGGCAGGCGCCCCTGAAATTTTAAAATTACTATATATTTTCTATTGAAAATTTGTTTTCACCTCCTGGAGTTTTAAAAGTTGAAGTTCGCCCCCTAACATAGAAGCATGCGTCCGTCCATGCGTCTATCACCTAAATTATTAGTTTTAGTACTTAAAGTTTAGTTTTTGTTTCATTTTAGTATCCCGTTCAAAATTTAACGTTAAATTTTGATTTTTTTTTGTTGAAAATTTAGGTACTAAAAAGAACTAAAATTGATAGCTTAGGTACTAAACACGCTAAATTTTTAAGGATACGATACTAAAATAAAAAAAATTAAATGTTAAGTATTGTTTAAAAAAAATTAAAATTTAGGTACTGAATAAAACTTATTAAAATCCGATAATTTAAATACTAAATGCATAACCTACCAAAAATCAAAATAGAGTAGTAAAATCAGAATTGAAATCCAAACATGCATGACAAGACTCGGGGTTAGATACTCACAATTGCTGACCTCAAACGTTTGCCGACATAACTAATATCTCGTATCATTCACCGTCGACAGAGCTGTTTATATTCCAATTCTATTATGAGCTTTAAGCTTCAAAGAATATTGAGTGCAATATTCTAAGAAGAAAGTGTACGATGATCATAGTGAGGTAGCTCAAGAATCTATTGATGTCAAGTCGGACGATTGCATTCAATCATGTAATGGGTGGAGACAAATTTTGCTGCCCGTGAGATAAGGATATACAATTACGTCAAGGCATCGCATGTTTTTGATCATTTCCTTTGAATTTGTTTCCTCGTTCCTGCGGTCGTTTCAAACTTGATGGCTTCATTTTTCAAACTTGATGGCTTCGTTCATCATCGATCCAGACATTTAAGAAGGGTAAACTTGATAAGCACAATAGTTTTGATGGTTCACTTATGGAGCCTGAACAGACACTAGATGGATCCGGCTGGGTGATCCGTGGGATATGCAGATAAGAGGGAAGATGGGTTTGAGAGAAGAAAACATATAAAAAGGGTAAATTAGAACTTTACCCCTAAATTACTTTTAATTTATAAAATCGTCCCTAATTAATATTTTATCTAAAATTCAGGGGTTAAAGTAAAAAATTAAATCTTATACTAACGTGCCATGTCATCAAACTAACGGAGGTTAATGTCTCAGTGACCACATCTTAATTAAAATGAAACAAAAGTGACCACATATTAACTTTTTTAGATCGACCGATCATACGTTTATAAAATTGAAACAAAAGTGACCAACTCTGTAGTTTACCCATTTAAGAATGGATCCAAAATTTTAATTTCCTTTCTTTAAAAATAATGGATATGTAATTTCCTTTCTTTTCATGTAAAATCTGCTTGATTTAGACCGGGAGAATCATACGGTTTTATGAAACCACATGTATATGGCTAGAATCCGTAGTAAATCCTATTTCCGATAGGAGTAGTTCACAATTGAATCCAACTTTTTTCATTATTTTCGTATTTGTAATAGTGTGAAAAGAAAGCATAGCTCCAAGTTGTTCAAGAATAGTGGCGATGTTGAGTTTCTCGATCCTTTGACTTAGGATTAGTTAGTTCTATTTCTTGATTGGGGCAGAGAAGGGATATAACTCAGCGGTAGAGTGTCACATTGACGTGGTGATGACGTTCGAACATGATAATCCCTAAACCCAATGTGAGTTTTTTTTGTTTGCCTAGGGGCCAAGTGCATCCACCCCTGCTCTCCACAGCCTTATTTTAAGACGAGGAAAGACAAAACCTAAAATGTTCAAAATATAAAATAATTTAAGGTACGTGAAATTTAAAATATTATTTTTTTAATATTTTCGATTCAACCGCTAAAACCAAAAATGTTATAAAAAATGTATGCAACCGAAAATTTTAAGGAAAATTTAACATTTTAGGTTCCGCGAAACCTAAAATGTTACGCTTTTTAACATTTTAGGTTGCGCATTTCCCTAGTCTTAAATTAGCTTGCCGTCTCTTAGACTTTCCCACCGTGGCGAAATTTGAGATAAAATTTGGGGGCCCAACGTAAAATTTTAAAATTTTCAGAGGTTAAATTAAAATTTTTAAATTTTTTGAAGGTTTTAGTTTACATTTTTCCCCCAAAAAAATAAGGTCTAACTAAAACTTTTGAAAATTTGAGAGACTTAATGAGATTTTTTAGAAATAATGGGAGGGGGTTTAATCAAGAACATTCAAAAAATTTAAAGTTTAATATGATTTTTAAAAATTTTGGAGGGGCCAAATTAAATTTTTGAAAATTTTAAAGGTCTACATTGTAATTTTAAAAATTTTGGGGGGCCATGTCCCCACTAATCCATCTTACCTTCCGCCACTGCTTCCCCAGTAGCTCCCTCCACCTTTATATATTCCAATGTATTTCCACAATTTTGTTCATCTTTCTTCGTTCTTCACCCTCATCTTTCTCATTTCACAAATCTCAGATTTTCTGTCATTTGTTACGAGGTAAGGTTTATTTTTCCTAACTTTAATTTCTTTGCATTTTTTATTTCTTAATTTTCTTATTGTAGTCTGTATATATTGACATAAAATTAAGGGTAAAGTGCGTAAATGGTCATCTGACTATAGAATGTTATTTTTTTATGTCCCTCGATTATTAGAAGTTACAAAATGATCCTCCAATTATAAAGTGTTGCTTTGTTGAGTGCATCAACTATTAAAAGTTACAAAATGATCACCCGACTATTCATTATGTTCTGAACTCGTTTTTTCGGTTAAAAATATAGACGGTATCCTGAGTTGAACGTTAACATGTTGACTGTGATATGATAAAATATGATCCCAGAATCTCAAACGACTATCATATCTCAGTCATCATGTTAACGTTTAGCTTAAACAATTGTCAATTTTTTAACGGAAAAAGACGAGTTTGGAACATAATGAATAGTTGGTGATCATTTTGTAACTTTTAATAATCGAGTGACTTAAAAAAGTAACATTCCATAGTTGGATGACAATTTTATAACTTTTAATAGTAGAGGGATTTAATAAAACAATACCCTATAGTCGGAGTACCATTTATATACTCTAAAATTAAATAATTTTATATATAACTCATAAACTCCTCGTACACCGTGAGGGGCAAAGTCAAGAAATTTCTATTACAGTTAAGATTTAATTGTAAAATTATTTGATCGTTAAGGGGCAATTTAATCATTTTATCAACTAAAAACTTCATAATTTTAGAAACTAAAAGAATAATTTATTTATTAGATAATCATTTTATCACAGTATATAATTGAGCCAATTGCAACATATGTCCCCAAACTATGACCCTTATTTCAAATTGATCCTTAAACTTTTAAATTAGTCCTTAAACTTTTGACTATCATTCTAATTTTGTCCCCAAACAATGACTCTTATTTTAAATTATGACTATTATTTCATCCCCAAACTATGACTCTCATTCTAAGTTAGTCCTTAAATTTTGAATCTTTCAATTTCATCCTCAATTTCATCCAAATATGTAATTAGTTTCAAATGCATCCTCTAGCATAAATTTTATGCATTCGTTTCTACATACAATTTTTTACCATTAACTTTTAAAACAGTACGTGAATAATCTATCTATTCTATTTAATAAATTAAAATATATAATTAAAATAATATTTATAATTTTGAAATAAATTACGGACTGTGATTTAGATTAACTTTTTGTGCAGGACATGGCTTCAGACGACGGAATTACCATATCTGTAGAAGTGCCACCGTCAGCACCTGCGCCAGTGGCTACGGAAGATTCTGCACCTGCGTCAGTTGCTACGGAAGAACCTGCAATTCCGCCTGTGGTGCAGCCTATAAGTTCATCCAGGGGAAAGACTAAAACATCTCGAGCTCTTAGCATGTTCAAGGTATTTGAAAAAGCATACGTCATAAATCACGAATTAACTTATTATTATTTTTCTTTATAAATTAAGAAATTACTTATTGATGCTTTTGTGCAACTGATGGCTTTAGGAGACATGTTGTATGCATAGAGTGCCTCATCGACTACGTCAAGTAAACAAAAAAGCCTATGAACCAAATGTGATTTCAATTGGTCCTTACCATCGTGGAAAGCCACACTTGGCCCCGATGGAAGTCATTAAAGAACGTTGCTTTTGGGAGGTTGCTGAAGAAACCAACCGTGGCATGGTGGAATTTGAAAGCGAAATGACACCGTTTGAAAATGAAGCCCGCAAATGCTATGAAGAACCTCTTGACTTACCATCTCAGAAATTTGTGCAAGTGATGATCTTCGATGGATGTTTCATTGTTCAGCTGATTCGAAAGGTTTATCCAGGGGGTATTTTTAAGGTGGGGCGAATTCAAGCCGACATTCGCAATGATTTGTTACTGCTTGAAAATCAGCTTCCTTTCTCTGTGCTCTTCAAGTTGTACCAAATGATAGTGCCAGAACCCGGAGAAATCAAACAATTCGCTGAGTTGACTCTTTATTTCTTTGAGTTGTCTCACCGTCGCTTACCCGAGAGAGATTTTATCCATCTGCTAGACATAGTACACAGTACTTACCTTCCCTCGGCTCGAGGAATAGAACAACACCAGGTTTTTAAAGCACAAGCAGAAGCAGAAGCAGTAGCAGAACCGAATTCCCAACGCTCGTGGAAGTTCATACGTAGCGCAACGGAGTTGGAAGACTCGGGAATCGGTTTCTTTGGCGCCAGTGTTGAGAAGATGAGAGTCGAGAACCAAGGGGTAGAGCTAGAGATATTTGATATAATGTTTACATCAGATACCAAAGTATCGAGGATTCCAACTTGTATCAAACTAGGTACCAAAGTACTGTGGATTCCAACTCCTATCACACTAGATACCAAAGTACTGAGGATTCCAACCTTACAAGTTGATGACTCGACGGAGCGCCGATTACGCAATTTCATGGCCTTTGAACAATTCTTCCCCGTCGAGAAACCGACTTATTTCGTCGATTACGTGGTTTTCATGGATAACCTCATCAACACAGGCAAGGATGTGCAGCTACTCTGCAAGAGTGGAGTTCTTGACAACTGGTTGGGAGATGATGAAGTAGTTTCCCAAATGTTTAACAAGCTCCGAGAATCCATTTACATGTCACGGGACTTCTACTATGCTGAGATATTTTGTAAGGTGAACAAGCATTGCGAGATAAAATTGAACAGATGGATGGCGACACTGAGCAAAGATTATTTCAATACTCCTTGGTCATTCATATCATTTGTTGCGGCGGTTTTCTTGATCTTGCTTACCCTAACACAAACCATATTTTCAGTCCTTTCATATTTTTAATCAGTAAGATTGTTAAATTTAATATTTCCCTTAAAATAACGAGTGTGCAACGACTTACAATAAAACTATGTATATCAGCCGTTGGTTGTTATACTTTCGTCTCACCTTAAATCCTAGCAGTTCATTTAAACAATATAATCACTAGTAATGCCAGTTGGACGGATCCAATATAAATGGTGAGACAAACACGAGTATAACTAGGGGTGATTACCGAGTTGAGCAATTGGAATTCGACTCTGTCAAAATCCAATAAAAACTCGACTCGAGACCTTAACGAGTTGAATCGAGCAAAGTTCAACTAGACTCGATAAGTTCGCCAACAACTCGTTAATTTTTTTATTAACTTTTAATAGTTATCTTAAAAAATTATTTGGTTCATAAAATTACTAATTTGTTAATAGATAATAAAAAATGATAAATTATTAATCTATTAATTTTCTAATAGATAATTAAATATATTAAAGGGTAACCTACATAGGTGACCACTCAACTATTGTCAAAAATCATTTTGACCACCGATGTTTCAATTTGATCAAACTGACCATCCAACTATCTAAATGCTTCAATAAAGCCACCCACCATAAAACAGTTAACGGAACAAGTGACGTGGCAGTTAAAAACATTTTGGTATAATTACATAATTGGTCAATGTTACTTATATATTCTTTCAATTTAGTCATCATTTTAATAAATTAAAATAATGACACATGTCATCATTCGATTAGATGACTAAAATTAATTTTGTTTTTTTTAATTTAATAATTTTATCTTTCCTCGAATTAGAGGGTGACATCTAAGAAATTAAACCAGCATTTAACGAGGGCTTTAAGGATTTGAACCATAAACCAATGGTTGGGACAGAAAGCATCAAACCATTGGGCCAAAGCATGAACTTTGGATAACTTTGTACAACAAATAATATATATTTTCCATCTTAGTAAATTTTTCTTTATACAACAAATAATATAATTAATAAATAAAAATTAAGAATATTTTTACATTAATAAAAAAATATAAATATATAAAACATATTAATATTTTTTAGTTAATATTTAATATTATATATTTATTAATATGTATTTATTAATATAATACGAATAGTAATTTTTTGTTAATATAAATATTATTTATATATTTGTATTTTTATTAATTTAAAAAATATTCTTAATTTTTATTTATTAATTATATTATTTGTTGTATAAAGAAAATTTTAGTAAGATGTAAAATATATATTATTTGTTGTACAAAGGTAACCAAATGGATGCATTGACCCAATGGTTTGGTGCTTTCTATCCCAAGTAAGGGGTCACCCTCCGATTGGAAGAAATACCACGTCAGCTGTTCCGTTAATTGTTAACGGCGGGTGGCTTGATTGAATCATTTAGATAGTTAGATGGTATGTATGATCAAATTGTAACATCGATGGTCAAAATAATTTTTTAACATAGTTGAGTGGTCACCCGTGTAGTTTACCCTATAGTAAATTACTAATTAGTCATTAGTATCTTACTACACCAAAAAATTAAACTCTGTTATTATTTTAATGTATTTATGAATTATTATTTTGATGTTTAGACTTTGAATTTGTTTCATACTCTTTTGATAATTATTTTGTTTAATTTATTAATTTATTTTTATAAAGTTTTATATAGTATGAATAGATTTTACTTACAATTAAAAAATAAAATAAAAATTTTGATAAACTTAACGAGCAACGATTCCTACTAACAAATTTTCTTAACGAGAACCAGTCTACTGCCCAACTCGCGATCTACTCGCTTGATAACTACCACTAAGTATAACATTGTATACGCTCTATCTCCATCTATTTTATATCATCTTTACATCTAAAATTTATATAAAGAATTATTTTTAAGGGTAAATTACACATTTAATACCTAAACTATCAGTTTAATTTGTTTTAGTACCCAAACTTTCAATTTTTTTAAAACCATACCTAAAGATTAGTTTTTATTTCATTTTAGTATCTCGTCGTTAAAAACTTACATATTTAGTACTTAAAATATCAGTTTTGATCCGTTTTAGTACATAAATTTTTAAATTTTTTTCAAAACTTAAGCATGATTTAGGTACTAAACGTGTTTTGATACATATACTTTCTTTTTTTAAAAAACTTAACGATGGGTACTAAAATAAAATAAAAATTAAACTTTAGGTAATTTTTGAAAAAAAATAAAAATTTAAATATTAAAATAGATCAAAAGTAATAGTTTATATACTAAATTCGTAGTTTACTCATTTGATGAATGAGATTGATAACATTATTTTCCCCACAAATTAACATTATGGCTAGTCCGGGATCAGAGAGTCTTCAAATTTTGAGCCCACAATGATCGTTGATCCACGACAAAATAGTCGGCCGAGATTCGTTCTTCCCATGAATTCGCCACACAGGATTCGACCACCATCCAACTCAACTCGATTACATTCTCACTCCCCGAGCTCCGGTTCTTTATTCATCCCATAGAAGAAAAAACACCTGAAGGAAGAGAAGTAATACGGTGCGCCGCCAGAATCCGACACCAGAAAACGAAAAAGCCAAAAAAAATATTCCTGCGATTGGTCGCCCGGCCGTTGTTGGCGAAGGTGAAAGACACGACGGGGATCGTTGGATTGGACGTTGTTCCCAACGCCAGGGAAGTCCTGATCGGACTCTACAGCAAGACCCTTAAGGAGATCCAGACCGTACCCGAAGACGAGGGCTACCGCAAGGCCGTGGAGAGCTTCACGCGCCACCGTCTGAAGGTCTGCCAAGAGGAAGAAGACTGGGAAATGATCGAGCAACGCCTCGGATGCGGCCAGGTCGAGGAGCTCATCGAGGAAGCGCGTGATGAGCTCACTCTTATTGGGAAAATGATCGGTTCGTACCCTTTTATCGTTTGTTAATTGTTATGTCATTTTTGGGTTCGATCTTTGTTTATGATCGGTTTAGCCTTCCTTCAAGCAAATTTGGTTAAATTATAGCTGGTTATTTCTTTGCTCAACTAAGGCTGCCTATGAGAAATGATTAATTTTGTTAATAAGAAGGTATTAGAATTGCTTAATCCTAATCGAACAATTTGCATGGAATTTGAATGAATTTGATGTGAAAGTATAATAGAAATCAAATTTGCATCGGCTGAGAATAACAAGTTGGTGGTTAAAATCGAACTGGTTGCTCGTTTTTGGAAAGGGAGGTATTATGCTTTCATTATCATTGAGATTTGAGACTAAATTCATCTTTTTTCCATGAGGTTAACACATCCAAATTGCTTAATCATTATGCTTATCGATCAACTCAATCTTCAAAACTTGCTTTATTTAGATACGAACCCTTACTTTGCAAGCATTAGACTGATGTTAATGTGTGTTGTTCTTCTGGTCTAGCATCGGCACGGTAGTTTTTTTAGTTGTCCTCGGCATATAGGTAGTTTCTGGTAACTCATATTCATAATTTATCAAGTCATTTACTTTTAGTCGCGGTCATCAATGATTCTGGTCTACATTGTGTCAGGGTGTTTTTATGTTGTTGTTATTATGTTGGTTGGCACTCTTACAGCTGTTTGATGAGCTTTAATCTGTTCTCTAGAGTCCAGTAAAGTCTTCCTCTGTTGCTACCTAAACCCTTTATAAGAAGTAAAATTGCTAGAAAACTTCTGATGCTTTGCATTTTCTGAATAATGAATGACATTCCATTCTATATCATGTTGGTTGCAGAGTGGGATCCTTGGGGTGTTCCCGATGACTATGAATGTGAGGTTATCAAAAACGATGCTCCAGTTCCCAAGCATGTTCCACTGCACCGTCCTGGTCCACTCCCAGAGGAGTTCTACAAGACACTCGAAGCCCTTTCTGAAAAGGATGAGCCTAAAATCACCTCCGGGGAGCCACAGATAATATAGTAAGCATACTGAAGCGTTTTGGCTAGAGACACTTAGGTTTTCAAAGTCGAATATTGCATTTTTCTAATCATCCTTTTGTTTATGCTTTTCTTTTTCTTTTCAATCCTGTATTGCCCCTGTTCTTTGATGAATCAGAGCTTAAACCCTAAAGACAAAAGCTGGAATCATTAAGCTGCTAATAATGTTAATATACTTGGGGTCCTCTCAGCTATTTTTCTCCATCCTTCATAAATTTATATAAATTTATCCTTTTTCATTTATTATTCTTTAGCTAGACATTATTCGATGATTTAAGCATGGCCTCGCTCGATTCTATTTTCTCATAAATTTCATTTGGCTGAGGATTTGATCTTTCCCCTGCAACAAAGAGATGAACTTTGCTCCAAATCTCCACCCAGCTCTGGCTAGGATTCTTCCCTCAATTGTTTTCTCTCATCACCTTGAGTGTCCTATCAATTAGGTCACGTCGACCGGAGTCCTTGTACAAGTTTGCTATCAGTATATAGAATGCTTGAACTGATGGATCGAGTTCAAGGCCTCGTTTTGCCATATCATCGGCTAGAGGTGTATTTTTATGTCTTTTCAGGCTTGCGGTAATGTCTTGTAGATCAAAGTAAAACCTGCAATCACAGTGGTCGACGAGATGACATTTGGTAAGCTCATTCCTCTAAATACTCACGACGCATCATCGACTTCCCCTATCACCTTCGAGTGAACCTGTTGCTCAAGTTCTAAGCTTCAACACATGAAGAGGTCATCATTGTCCAAGAAACAATATCATGATTTCCCTTATCAATGAACAACTTAGAAGCTTCACCTATTGAATCAATTTTGGAGTAAAAAATCAATCAAACCACTGACCATAACCAGGCTCTGATCAATCCCTTGCTTTATCGTAGAACATTGACTGCAAATCCCATACTCAAAGTTCAACGCGAGCGCAGCACGCTTGACATCGTAAACTCATCCGAACATTGATATTAGCATCGCAGTCCGAGTCTTTTTTGCGGCATTTCGTCGAAGAAATGGCGTGCTTTGTCCACTCCAAAGCATTTGGCACGGAGACACGAGGGTGTTGTTAAACTGCAAGTGGTGTTGAAGACCCATTTTTATTATAGGACTGTGAATGTATATATACGTTCTTTGAAAGAGTTGGAATTGCAAAATGACTCGAAAATGTTTCTTCCAAAAGAACAAATATCAGTTGCATGGAAAGTAATTCTTTGCAATTTCGAATTGCTGCTTATTCAGGGCAGGAGCTGTCTTGTTTATGAGATAATAATAGATTCGTTGTTGGTCCAGGGAGCAACTAGCTTAAGTGCTGATAATATCTGTATCAAAAGCTCCAAGCTATTTGATAATGATCGTTTAAATATTCTATAGTAGCTAGTGCCTGAACCTGATATATCTAAGGATAAAAACCATCCTTTTAAATACTAAAGTAATTAATAAGGTCGTTTTGTTCGGGTAATTCTAATTAAATATTTAATTATAAAAAAATTACATACCGTATTATAAAGTATTCACATTGGATACCAAAAATCATACCTTTTCTTTTTATTGCTTGATGAACTTTACCGTGCATGCAAGCAAGGAATATACACATTAATTACTCCCCTTTTTGCAAATGTTAAGCTTAATCAAACTACCTTAATTATTAAAGAAATAATTGTTATTTTTAGAGGTTTCATGTTCGAGAACCTGAATTTTAAAAATTTTAGAGGGGCCAACGTTAATTTTAAAATTTTCAGAGGTTGAAATTAAAATTTTTGGAAGGTTTAGTTTACATTTTCCCCCAAAAAATTAAGGTCTAACTAAAACTTTTGAAATTTTGAGAGACTTAATGAGAATTTTTAGAAATTATGGGAGGGGTTAATCAAGAACATTAAAATATTTTAAAGTTTAATATGATTTTTTAAAAATTTTGGAGGGGTCAATTTAATTTTTTTTTGAAAATTTTAAAGGTCTACATTGTAATTTTATAAATTTTGGGGGGCCATGTCCCCACTAATCCCTCTTACCTTCCGCCAATGCTTCCCCAGTAGCTTCCTCCACCTTTATATATTCCAATGTATTTCCACAATTTTGTTCATCTTTCTTCATTCTTCACCCTCGTCTTTCTCATTTCTCAAATCTCAGATTTTCTGTCATTTCTTACGAGGTAAGGTTTATTTTTCCTAACTTTAATTTCTTTGTATCTTTTATTTCTTAATTTTCTTATTGTAGTATGTAAATATCGACATAAAATTAAGGGTAACGTGCATAAATGGTCCTCTGACTATAAAATGCTACTTTTTTATGTCCCTTGATTATTAGAAGTTACAAAATGGTCCTTCAATTATAGAGTGTTGCTTTGTTGAGTCCATCGACTATTAAAAGTTACAAAATGGTCACCGACTATTCATTATGTTACGAACTCGTCCTTTTTGTTAAAAAATAGACGATATTCTGACCTGAATGTTAATATGTTGACTGTGATATGATAAAATATGATCCCCGAATCTCAAACAACTATCATATCTCAGTCATTATGTTAACGTTTAGCTTAAACAATTGTCAAATTTTTAACGGAAAAAGACGAGTTCGTAACATAATAAATAGTTTAGTGATCATTTTGTAACTTTTAATAGTCGATGGACTTAAAAAAGGTAGCATTCCATAGTTGGATGACAATTTTATAACTTTTAATAGTAGAGAAATTTAATAAAGCAATACTCTATAGTCGTAGGACCATTTATATACTTTACCCTAAAATTAAATAATTATATATATATAACTCATAAACTCTTCATACACCGTGAGGGGGCAAAGTCAAGAAATTTCTATTAGAGTTAAGATTTAATTGTAAAATTATTTGAGCGTTAAGGGGCAATTTAATCATTTTATCAACTAAAAACTTCATAATTTTAGAAACTAAAAGAATTTATCTATTAGATAATCATTTTATCACACTATATAATTGAGTCAATTGCAACATATGTCCCCAAACTATGACTCTTATTTCAAATTGATCCTTAAACTTTTAAATTAGTCCTTAAACGTTTGACTATCATTCTAATTTTGTCCCCAAACAATGACTCTTATTCTAAATTATGACTATTATTTCATCCCCAAACTATGACTCTCATTCTAAATTAGTCCTTAAATTTTGAATCTTTCAATTTCATCCTCAAATTCATCCAAATATGTAATTAATTTCAACTGTAGTTTAACCTAAATTTTATTTTTTTCAAATATATAATAATATTTTTTTTTTCAAATATATGAATTCATCAAAGAAGTTTGGGGACTAATTTAGAATGAAGATCATAGTTTGGGGATGAAAATGAAATATTAAAAAATTTGAGGACTAATCTAGAATGACAGCCATAGTTTAAGGATGGAATTGAAATATTTAAAAGTTTAGGGACTAATTTAGAATTAGAGTCATAATTGAAGGATGTATAATGCAATTAACTCTAAATAATTCCTTCAAAATGTTACATACAAATTTTTACCATTAACTTTTAAAACGGTACTTGAATAATTTATTTATTTTGTATAATAAATAATAATGTATCACTAAAATAATATTTATTATTTTAAAAATAACACAAATCAAACCATCTCAGTTGTAAAAGAATTGTTGTTGCTCAATAAGGTCTTAAATTCCAATACCATAAATATTAAAAATATGAATATTTAATATCAAATGATTGAAAGTAATCATTTATCATAGATAACTATCAATATGTTTAATTAGTTCATAATAGTGGTGTAAGAGTATCCGATGCATGCTTTTACACAGGGAAACGGTTTTATCACAATATATAATCCATACATAATGTTACTCATAGTGGATCGAGAGGTGGATAGAAACGGTTATTTCTTCTAAAAATTTAAAAAAAATTATATATTTTAATTTTTATATTTTCTATTAAAAACTTATTTTTACTCTGTCAAAATTGTATAAATTCGTTCTCCCTTAAAATTTATAGGTGTTTATGCATTCATTTCTATATACAATTTTTTACCCTTAACTTTTAAAACGGTACGTGAATAATCTATCTATTCTATTTAATAAATTATAATACATAATTGAAATAATATTTATAATTTTAAAAATAAATTACAGACTATGATTTAGATTAACTTTTTGTGCAGAACATGGCTTCAGACGACGGAATTACCATATATATGTAGAAGTGCCACCGTCAGCACCTGAGCCAGTGGCTACGGAAGAGTCTGCACCTGCGTCAGTTGCTACGGAAGAACCTGCACTTCCGCCTGTGGTGCCGCCTATAAATTCATCCAGGGTAAAGACTGGAACATCTCGAGCTCTTAGCATGTTCGAGGTTATTGAAAAAGCATACGTCATAAATCACGAATTAACTTATTATTTATGTTTTTCTTTCTAAATTAAGAAATTACTTATTGATGCTTTTGTGCAACTGATGGCTTTAGGAGACATGTTGCATGCATAGAGTGCCTCATCGACTACGTCAAGTAAACGAAAAAGCCTATGAACCAAATGTGATTTCAATTGGTCCTTACCATCGTGGAAAGCCACACTTGGCTCCGATGGAAGTCATTAAACAACGTTGCTTCTGGGAGGTTGCTGAAGAAACCAACCGTGGCATGGTGGAATTTGAAAGCGAAATGACACGGTTTGAAAATGAAGCCCGCAAGTGCTATGAAGAACCTCTCGGCATACCATCTAAGAAATTTGTGCAAATGATGATCTTGGATGGATGTTTCATTGTTCAGCTGATTCGAAAGGTTTATCCAGGGGGTATTTTTTAAGGTGGGGCGAATTCAAGCTGACATTCGCAATGATTTGTTACTGCTTGAAAATCAGCTTCCTTTCTTTGTGCTCTTCAAGTTGTACCAAATGATAGAGCAAGAACCCGTAGAAATCAACCAATTCGCTGAGTTGACTCTTTATTTCTTTGAGTTGTCTCACCGTCGCTTACCCGAGAGAAATTTTATCCATCTGCTAGACATAGTACACAGTACTTACCTTCCCTCGGCTCGAGGAATAGAACAACACCGGGTTTTTAAAGCAGAAGCAGAAGCAGTAGCAGAGCCGAATTCCCAACGCTCGTGGAAGTTCATACGTAGCGCAACAGAGTTGGAAGACTCTGGAATCGGTTTCTTTGGCGCCAGTGTTGAGAAGATGAGAGTCGAGAACCAAGATGAAGAGCTAGAGATATTTGATATAATGTTTACACCAGATACCAAAGTATGGAGGTTTCCAACTTTTATCAAACTAGCTACCAAAGCACTGCGGACTTGTATCAAACTAGCTACCAAAGAACTGTGGATTCCAACTTCTATCACACTAGATACCAAAGTACTGAGGATTCCAACCTTACAAGTTGATGAATCGACGGAGCGCCGATTACGCAATTTCATGGCCTTCGAACAATTCTTCCTCGTTGGGGAACCGACTTATTTTGTCGATTACGTGGTTTTCATGGATAACCTCATCAACACGGGCAAGGATGTGCAGCTACTCTGCAAGAGTGGAGTTCTTGACAACTGGTTAGGAGATGATGAAGTAGTTGCCCAAATGTTTAACAAGCTCCGAGAATCCATTTACATGTCACGGGACTTATACTATGCTGAGATATTTTGTGAGGTGAACAAGCATTGCGAGGTAAGCTATAACAGATGGATGGCGACACTGAGCAAAGATTATTTCAATACTCCTTGGTCAGCCATATCATTTGTTGCGGCGGTTTTCTTGCTCTTGCTTACTCTAACACAAACCATATTTTCAGTCCTTTCATATTTTTAATCAGTAAGATTGTTAAATTTAATATTTTTTTTAAAATAATGAGTGTACAACGATTTCCAGTAAAACTATGTAAACGAGTGTGCAACGATTTCCAATAAAACCATGCAAGTGAATGTGCAACGATCTCCAATAAAACTATGTACATCAGCCCTTGGTTGTTCTACTTATCACTAGTAATGCCAGTTAGACGGATCTACTATAAATGGCGGGACAAACATGAGTATAACTAGGGGTGCTTAATGAGTTGAGTTGAAATTCGACTAGGTCAAAATTCAATAAAAGTTTGACTCGATACCTTAACGAGCTGAGTCGAGTAAAATTCAACTTGACTCGATAAGTTCACGAGCAACTCGTTAATTATTTTTTATTAACTTTTAGTGGTTATCTTAAAACATTTTTTCATTCAGAATATTACTAATTTACTAATAGATAATAAAAAATGATAAATTATTAATGTGTTAATTTTCTAATAGATAATTAAATATATTAAAGGGTAACCTACACAAGTGACCACTCATCTATGGTCAAAAATCATTTTGACCACTGATGTTTCAATTTGATCAAACAAACCATCCCACTGTCTAAATGTTTCAATCAAGTCACCCGTCGTTAACAGTTAACGGAACATGTGACATGACAGTTAAAAACATTTTGGTATAATTACACAATTGATCCATGTTACTTATATATTCTTTCAATTTAGTCCTCATTTTAATAAATTAAAATAATGTTAGAGATGTGAATGTTTAAAGTCAAATGATCGAGAGTAATCATTTATCATATATAACTATTAATATGTTTAATCAGTTCGTAATAGCGGTGTAAGAGTATCCGATGCATGCTTTTGCACATGGAAAAAGTTTATTCACAATATATAATTCATACAAAATGTTACTCAGAGTGGATGAGAGGTGGATAGAAACAGTTATTTCTTCTAAAAATTTAAATTTTTTATATATTTAATTTTTTATATTTTCTATTAAAAATTTATTATCACTCTCTTAAAACTGTATAAATTTGTTATCCCTTAAAATTTATAGGTTCATCCTCTAGCATAAATTTTATGCATTCGTTTCTACATAAAAATTTTTACCATTAACTTTTAAAACAGTACGTGAATAATCTATCTATTCTATTTTAATAAATTAAAATAAATAATTAAAATAATATTTTTAATTTTAAAAATAAACTACAGATTGTGGTTTAGATTAACTTTTTGTGCAGGACTTGGCTTCAGACGACGGAATTACCATATCTGTAGAAGTGCCACAGTCGGCACCTGCACCAGTGGCTATGAAAGAGTCTGCACCTGCGTCAGTTGTTACGGAAGAACCTGCACTTCACTCTTGTTTAGCGTATGACCGACTTTGGTTATTAATTTAAAAATTAAGATTAAATGGTCCTTAACTATATCGGTCCGTTTGCTTTAAGTCTATTCGTCGTTAATTCCCATTAATCCTTTTTGTTTAAGTTCCTAATATGGTTGAGGGACTACAATCGAACGGATCAATAATATTAAGGACTAAAATCAAACGAATCAATAATCTTAGGGACCATTTCTCCTTAATTTTTAAATTAGTGACTAAATTCAGTCAGGCCGAAAATATAGGAGAATATTCACATAGTTTACCCTTTTATGCAAATCGTTTTATTGCATATAATCATATGATGATTCTAATCTGTCAATGGTTTTCATAACCTTTTTTATATAAAAACTTACATTGTGATAGTAATTTTTTAATTTATTTTCATTTTTGTTAAATATAAATTGACATGAAATCTAAAAAATACTTTAAAATACTATTTTTTAAAATTTATAATCATCTCTCGGATCACATACGTCGTTATTATCCGACATTATTTCGATCACTGTCTACATCCACACCCGTCAATAGAAATAAACGCTAAACAACAAAAAAAACAATAAATATATAAATAAGAAGACAAAAAATTACCAAGTTCAACCTTGATGAATTTTTCATGAACCCCAACAATAGGAAAGCTTCGTGTAGCCAGAAGTTTAACATAGTTTGGTTTCAAGATGATCTTATGGTTGGCAATGACGGGTCAAAGATTTTTAGATTTTAGTTTCGATAGAGATTGAGGAGATTATAATATTTTCCGACTAGTTTGAACTATATAAAAAATAGAAGAACAAGAAGAATAGTTTGATTATCTTTTTAACCGGATAAACCATATATTCATGGAAGAAATACCATTGAAAGAATGAGAAACAAATATTAATTTAGAAGAAGAAACTTAGGATTTTTAACGTACCATGTCAATGTTTTTTAATAACAACGAATGACATCCACCGTGATAAAAATGAATTAAAAGTTTAGTGGTTGTAATATAAGTTTTTAAAGTTTAATAACCAAAGTGAAAGTGCCCTAACAGTTCGGTATATAGATTTTTATATGTTAATATTATCAATAAATCTTATAAGCAAATGTAAAATCTTAAATATTCTTTAAAAAATCATTTACTCATAATGTGATATTAATTAATTCATTATCAACTAACATATTAATAATAAAAAAAGAACTGCTACAACAATAATTGCAGCAAATAAATTAGCACCCGGTAGCCTCATTGACTAATTATATAATTAACAAAAATATATATATATATAATTAAACAATTATAAAAAATTACTATTTTTTTATTAATTTTAGGTAAGTATAAAACAATATATGTTCAAAGATAATTCTCAATCATTTGATTGGGGGCAGATTGGGGCAGTCACCCCCCAAAATTTTAAAATTACTATATATTTTAGATTTTTTCTATTAAAAATCTATTTTCGCCCCTTTTGAAATTCAAGTTTCCCATAATTTTAAAAGTTTAAATTTGCCCCCTAACATAGAACTCTGCGTCCTTCCTTGACTCAAACCCTAAATTGACAAATATTTTCTTACTAGAAGTCGCTTGATTTTGATAAGATAAACTAATTATTATATAATTAACAATGAAATCAATTATTATAAAAGATAAACCAACAAACTGACAAGAATATGTCCAGTAAGGTTCAAACTAGGGGTGTTAACGACCGAGTCGAGCTCGAGTATTGCTGAGTTCAACTCGAAAACTCTGAAATGGAGCTCGACTCGACTCGAAAACTCACGAGCTTAAAATTTTCAAGCTCGACTCGAGCTCGAAATCCTGAACTAAAGCTCATGAGCAGCTCGAAATGGAGAAAAAATCTTAAACTTAACTCGATTGAAGCCTCAAACTCAAACTCGAACACGAACCTTAAATACATAAAAATCTTATTGTATTTTTTTTTAAAAAAAATCAATACATATTATTAATATTATTAATAATTTATTTTTTAAAAAATAAAATCTTAATATATTATATTTTCGACCTGCTCACTAGCTTTTCGAATCGAATATCGAGTAGCTCGTTTCAGCTCATTAAGAATTCGAGTCGAGCTCGAGTCGAGTTCATTCGATCCGAGTATTTATCGAGCCTTGATCGAATCGATCTTAAGCTCGCGATCTGTCTAGTCTCATTTACAGCCCTAGTTGAAACATGATAAGAGCTGGAATTGGGACGAAAAGCACCGGCCTTTATCACAGGACAAAAGCCGAGATTCTTTTGCCGATGGTTCACGGCTGGAATTTGGTTGTAAGTTGGTTCCCAGGTCAAATATTTTCTTAGTATATAGGGATGGGTATGGGATCCAAACCCGACGGGTTCAGATTTGATCCGATCTGATTGGGTCAGATTTTTTTAAAAATTTGAGTTTGGGTCGGGTCATGTTTTTGTCAATGTGATGCTCGGGTCGGGTCGAGTTTGGGTTTAGGGTGAAAAATACCCGACCGACCTGACCCGAAAAAATATAATTTTACCTTATATATTTAGGAAGAAGTATAATAATACCCCTCTATTAGTTTTGGTCCGTTTTAGTACTTAAACTTTCAAAATTTTCAAAACTTAATGTTAAATTTTGAACTATGATACTAAAATGAAACAAAACTAAATTTTTTAATGGTGGATACTAAATTAAAATAAAGCTAAACTTTTGGTATATTTTGAAATATTCAAAAGTTTAAGTACTAAAACATATCAAAATTGATAGTTTAAGTACTAAACGCATAATTTACACATTATTTTAATTATGAGAAGTATAAAAAGGAAAAGTGAGATTAACAGAGTATCGAAATTTATATTTGCAAAATTTTAATCGATAATATACAAATAGATTGGCTGATAATCATAATATATATTTAGATATATGACTTTAATATAATAATATTTAAAAGATAAATTATAAATTTCATCCCTCATTCTTTTTCATTATTTTCTTGGTCATTGACTTAATTTTTTTAGTTTACTTACTAAACTTTTGATTTGTTACTATTTTTTATTATTCCGACATTAATTACTTAATGATATTATAGCTTGACGTTTTTCTTTTAAAAATTATGAAATGATTCCAAAATTTTCTTTACTTTGCTAAAAAAAAAATTATAGTTGTGAATCTCCTTTGATTTCTCAATGACGATGCATCTTCTTCCAAATATCAACGGTGGGAAGCTGACGGAGGAGAAAGTGATCTATATATCTAAATTCCATGTTGATCGAAAGATGAATATTATAGATTATATTGGTTTCATGGTTTGGGTTTTATGAGTTTTATGAGTTTTAAAGTGATTCAGATAAAATCTAAACTAATATAGTGAAAATGAGACAACGAGGTGAGTTTATCGATATCTTGAATAATTGAATAAGATACCGAAAATTGTAATTGTAGCGTCGTTGTGACACATGCATGAAACTTGAAAATTTTCATATACGGAGGAAGAAGATAAAAAAAGAAGTAAAATATAAAATGACATGGATGACACATGGATTCCATGTCAATAAAAAGTAGTCTACATTATCATGTGTGATAGACATGTCACAATTTTATTTATGATTTAATACTCGATTAATTAAAATAAGAATAAATAAAAAATTTAATGAGTAAAATAAAAATTTTAGACTGTAATGACTAAAATAGAAGTATAAAAAATGAAAGATGTAATTTATAATCTACCTGTATTTAAAAAATTAAAGGGTAAATTATGTGTCTATTCAGGGATGGACTCGGGGTGAGTGGGGGCAATTGTCCCCTGAAATTTTAAAATCACTATATATTTTAGATTTTTTATGTATTTTCTATTGAAAATCTATTTTCGCCCTCTTAAAATTCAAGTTCGCCCTCTGAAATTTTAAAAGTTCAAGTTTACCCTCTAACATAGAAGCCTGCGTACGTCCTTGCGTCTATCACCTAAACTATCAGTTTTGGTTCGTTTTAGTACTTAAAGTTTAGTTTTTGTTTCATTTTAGTACCCCGTTCAAAATTTAACTTTAAGTTTTGATTTTTTTTGAAAGTTTAGGTACTAAAATGAATCAAAATTGATAGTTTAGGTACTAAATACGCTAAATTTTTAAGGATGCGATACTAAAATAAAAAAATAAATGTTAGGTATTGTTTAAAAAATTAAAAATTTACACTGAATATAACTTATCAAATCTGATAATTTAAATATTAAACTCATAACCTACCAAAATTGAATTGAAATATAGTAAAATTAGAATTGAAATCCATGCATGAAAAGACTCGGGATTAGATACTCACAATTGCCGACCTCAAACGTTTGCCGACATAACTAATATCTCCTATCATTCACCATCGACAACGTTGTTTATATTCCAATTCTATTATGAGCTTTAAGCTTCAAAGAATATTGAGTGCAATATTCTAAGAAGAAAGTGTACGATGATCATAGTGAGGTAGCTCAAGAATCTATTGATGTCAAGTCGGACGATTGCATTCAATCATGTAATGGGTGGAGACAAATTTTGCTGCCCGTGAGATAAGGATATACAATTACGTCAAGGCATCGCATGTTTTTGATCATTTCCTTTGAATTTGTTTCCTCGTTCCTGCGGTCGTTTCACACTTGATGGCTTCATTTTTCAAACTTGATGGCTTCGTTTATCATCGATCCAGACATTTAAGAAGGGTAAACTTGATGAGCACAATAGTTTTGATGGTTCACTTATGGAGCCTGAACAGACACTAGATGGATCCGACTGGGTGATCCGTGGGATATGCAGATAAGAGGGAAGAAGATGGGTTTGAGAGAAGAAAACATATAAAAAGGGTAAATTAGAACTTTGCCTCTAAATTACTTTGAATTTATAAAATGGTCCCTAATAATATTTTATCTAAAGTTTAGGGGTTAAAGTAAAAATTAAACCCTTATACTAATGTGTCATGTCATCAAACTAATGGAGGTTAAAGTCCAAGTGACCACATCTTAATTAAAATGAAACAAAAGTGACCACCACGTATTAACTTTTTTAGATCGAATGACCATACGTTTATAAAATTGAAACAAAAGTGACAAACTCTGTAGTTTACCCATTTAAGAATGAGTCGAAAATTTTAATTTTCTTTATTTAAAAATAATGGATATGTAATTTTTTTCCCTTAACCCGTATCATCTTGACTTGGTTCTGATTTCTCTATTTTTTTAAGAATACCCCTTCTCCTACTCGTATCGAATAGAACATGCTAAGGCAAACCTTCTTCATGTAAAACCTGCTTGATTTAGATCGGGAGAATCGTAAGATTTTATGAAACCATGTGTATATGGCTAGAATTCGTAGTCAATCCTATTTCCGATAGGAGTAGTTGACAATTGAATCCAACTTTTTCCATTATTTTCATATTCGTAATAGTGCGAAAGGAAAGCGTGGCTCCAAGTTGTTCAAGAATAGTGGTGTTGTTGAGTTTCTCGATCCTTTGACTTAAGATTAGTCAGTTCTATTTCTTGATTGGGGCAGGGAAGGGATATAACTCAACGGTAGAATGTCACCTTGGCGTGGTGAAAGTCATCAATTCGAGCATGATTATCCCTAAGCCCAATGTGAGTTTTTCTATTTTACTTAGGGTCCAAGTGCATCCACCCCTGCTCCACAGCCTTATTTTAAGGTGAGGAAAGACACAACCTAAAATATTAAAAAAATATAATATTTTAGGTTATGCGAAATTTAAAATATTAATTTTTTAATATTTTAAATTCAACCACTAAAACAAAAAATGTTATAAAAATGTATGCAACCGAAAATGTTAAGCAAAATTTAACATTTTAGGTTTTGCGAAACCTAAAATGTTACGCTTTTTTTTAACATTTTAGGTTGCGCATTTCCTTAGTGTTAAATTAGCCTGTCGTCTCTTAGACTTTCCCACAGTGGAAAAACTTTGAGATAAAATTTGGGGGGCCAACGTAAAATTTTAAAACTTTCAGAGGTTAAATTAAAATTTTTAAATTTTTTGAAGGTTTTAGTTTACATTTTCCCCCAAAAAATTAAGGTCTAACTAAAACTTTTGAAAATTTGAGAGACTTAATGAGATTTTTTAGAAATAATGGGAGAGGGTTTAATCAAGAAAATTCAAAAAATTTAAAGTTTAATCTGATTTTTAAAAATTTTGGAGGGGCCAAATTAAATTTTTGAAAATTTTAAAGGTCTACATTGTAATTTTATAAATTTTGGGGGGCCATGTCCCCACTAATCCCTCTTACCTTCCGCCACTGCTTCCCCAGTAGCTCCCTCCACCTTTATATATTCCAATGTATTTCCACAATTTTGTTCATCTTTCTTCGTTCTTCACCCTCATCTTTCTCATTTCACAAATCTCAGATTTTCTGTCATTTGTTACGAGGTAAGGTTTATTTTTCCTAACTTTAATTTCTTTGCATTTTTTATTTCTTAATTTTCTTATTGTAGTCTGTATATATTGACATAAAATTAAGGGTAAAGTGCGTAAATGGTCCTCTGACTATAGAATGTTGTTTTTTATGTCCCTCGATTATTAGAAGTTACAAAATAATCCTCTAATTATAAAATGTTGCTTTGTTGAGTCCATCAACTATTAAAAGTTACAAAATGATCACCCGACTATTCATTATGTTCTGAACTCGTTTTTTCCGTTAAAAATATAGACTGTATCCTGAGTTGAACGTTAACATGTTGACTGTGATATTATAAAATATGATCTCAGAATCTCAAGCGATTATCATATCTCAGTCATCATGTTAACGTTTAGCTTAAACAATTGTTAATTTTTTAACGGAAAAAAACGAGTTTAGAACATAATGAATAGTTTGGTGATCATTTTGTAACTTTTAATAATCGAGGGACTTTAAAAAATAACATTCCATAGTTGGATGATAATTTTATAACTTTTAATAGTAGAGGAATTTAATAAAACAATACCCTATAATCGGAGGACCATTTATATACTCTAAAATTAAATAATTTTATATATAACGCATAAACTCCTCGTACACCGTGAGGGGGCAAAGTCAAGAAATTTCTATTAGAGTTAAGATTTAAATGTAAAATTATTTGAGCGTTAAGGGGCAATTTAATCATTTTATCAACTAAAAACTTCATAATTTTAGAAACTAAAAGAATAATTTATTTAATAGAGAATCATTTTATCACAGTATATAATTGAGTCAATTGCAACATATGTCCCCAAACTATGAACTTTATTTCAAATTGATCCTTAAACTTTTAAATTAGTCCTTAAACTTTTGATTATCATTCTAATTTTGTCCCCAAACAATAACTATTATATCATACCCAAACTATTACTCTCATTCTAAATTTGTCCTTAAATTTTGAATCTTTCAATTTCATCCTCAAATTTAGGGACTAATTTAGAATTAGAGTCATAATTGAAGGAGGTATGATGCCATTAACTCTATATAATTCCTTCAAAATGTTACAATTTTTTCATTAACTTTTAAAACGGTACTTGAATAATTTATTTATTTTATATAATAAATAATAATATATCACTAAAATAATATTAATCATTTTAAAAATAATACAAATCAAATGATCTCAGTTGTAAAAGAATTGTTATTGCTCAATAAGGTCTTGAATTCCAACACCTTAAATGTTAGAGATGTGAGTGTTCAATATCAAATGATTGTTAGTAATCATTGATCATTGATAACTATCAATATGTTTAATAGTTCGTAATAGCAGTGTAAGAGTATCCGATGCATGCTTTTGCACAGGGAAAAGGTTTTATCACAATATATAATTCATACATTACTCAGAAAGGATCGAGATGTGGATAGAAACGATTATTTCTTCTAAAAATTTAAAAATTTAAAAATTTTATATATTTTTTATTAAAAAATTATTTTTACTCTCTTAAAACTGCATAAATTTGTTCTCCCTTAAAATTTATAGGTTCATCCTCTAGCATAAATTTTATGCATTGGTTTCTACATACAATTTTTTACCATTAACTTTTAAAACAGTACGTTGAATAATCTATCTATTCTATTTAATAAATTATAATACATAATTAAAATAATATTCATAATTTTAAAATAAATTACGGACTGTGGTTTAGATTAACTTTTTGTGCAGGACATGGCTTCAGACGACGGAATTACCATATCTGTAGAAGTGCCACCGTCAGCACCTGCGCCAGTGGCTACGGAAGATTCTGCACCTGCGTCAGTTGCTACGGAAGAACCTGCAATTCCGCCTGTGGTGCAGCCTATAAGTTCATCCAGGGGAAGACTAAAATCTCGAGCTCTTAGCATGTTCAAGGTATTTGAAAAAGCATACGTCATAAATCACGAATTAACTTATTATTTTTCTTTATAAATTAAGAAATTACTTATTGATGCTTTTGTGCAACTGATGGCTTAGGAGACATGTTGTATGCATAGAGTGCCTCATCGACTACGTCAAGTAAACAAAAAAGCCTATGAACCAAATGTGATTTCAATTGGTCCTTACCATCGTGGAAAGCCACACTTGGCCCCGATGGAAGTCATTAAAGAACGTTGCTTTTGGGAGGTTGCTGAAGAAACCAACCGTGGCATGGTGGAATTTGAAAGCGAAATGACACCGTTTGAAAATGAAGCCCGCAAATGCTATGAAGAACCTCTTGACTTACCATCTCAGAAATTTGTGCAAGTGATGATCTTCGATGGATGTTTCATTGTTCAGCTGATTCGAAAGGTTTATCCAGGGGTATTTTTAAGGTGGGGCGAATTCAAGCCGACATTCGCAATGATTTGTTACTGCTTGAAAATCAGCTTCCTTTCTCTGTGCTCTTCAGTTGTACCAAATGATAGTGCCAGAACCCGGAGAAATCAAACAATTCGCTGAGTTGACTCTTTATTTCTTTGAGTTGTCTCACCGTCGCTTACCCGAGAGAGATTTTATCCATCTGCTAGACATAGTACACAGTACTTACCTTCCCTCGGCTCGAGGAATAGAACAACACCAGGTTTTAAAGCACAAGCAGAAGCAGAAGCAGTAGCAGAACCGAATTCCCAACGCTCGTGGAAGTTCATACGTAGCGCAACGGAGTTGGAAGACTCGGGAATCGGTTTCTTTGGCGCAGTTTGAGAAGATGAGAGTCGAGAACCAAGGGGTAGAGCTAGAGATATTTGATATAAGTTTACATCAGATACCAAAGTATCGAGGATTCCAACTGTATCAAACTAGGTACCAAAGTACTGTGGATTCCAACTCCTATCACACTAGATACCAAAGTACTGAGGATTCCAACCTTACAAGTTGATGACTCGACGGAGCGCCGATTACGCAATTTCATGGCCTTTGAACAATTCTTCCCCGTCGAGAAACCGACTTATTTCGTCGATTACGTGGTTTTCATGGATAACCTCATCAACACAGGCAAGGATGTGCAGCTACTCTGCAAGAGTGGAGTTCTTGACAACTGGTGGGAGATGATGAAGTAGTTTCCCAAATGTTTAACAAGCTCCGAGAATCCATTTACATGTCCGGGACTTCTACTATGCTGAGATATTTTGTAAGGTGAACAAGCATTGCGAGATAAAATTGAACAGATGGATGGCGACACTGAGCAAAGATTATTTCAATACTCCTTGGTCATTCATATCATTTGTTGCGGCGGTTTCTTGATCTTGCTTACCCTAACACAAACCATATTTTCAGTCCTTTCATATTTTTAATCAGTAAGATTGTTAAATTTAATATTTCCCTTAAAATAACGAGTGTGCAACGACTTACATAAAACTATGTATATCAGCCGTGGTGTTTACTTTCGTCTCACCTAAATCCTAGCAGTTCATTTAAACAATATCACTAGTAATGCAGTTGGACGGATCCAATATAAATGGTGAGACAAACACGAGTATAACTAGGGGTGATTACCGAGTTGAGCAATTGGAATTCGACTCTGTCAAAATCCAATAAAAACTCGACTCGAGACCTT